>NW_028254556.1:0-238000 GCF_964263255.1 Lissotriton vulgaris
TAGGAGCAAACGTACGCCAAAAATGTAAGCAGAATGAGCTTTTCAGTGAATAGCAGCCAGGCACATTTTAGCTAGTTTTACTTGTAAGTGGGGTTTGAAACTCTTTTCAGGATCAGTACTGGGCTCAAAACATGCAGCCCTGAGGTCTCTCATGATAGCAGGTGGTTAAATAGAAATCGCTGCTCAGCTGACCCTGTAGGAGCAAACGTATGCCAAAAATGTAAGCAGAATGAGCTTTTCAGTGAAAAGCAGCCAGGCACATTTTAGCTAGTTTTACTTGTAAGTGGGGTTGGAAACGCTTTTCAGGATCAGTACTGGGCTCAAAACATGCAGCCCTGAGGTCTCTCATGATAGCAGGTGGTTAAATAGAAATTCGCTGCTCAGCTGACCCTGTAGGAGCAACCGTATACCAAAAATGTAAGCAGAATGAGCTTTTCAGTGAAAAGCAGCCAGGCACATTTTAGCTAGTTTTACTTGTAAGTGAGGTTGGAAACGCTTTTCGGGCTCAGTACTGGGCTCAAAACATGCAGCCTTGAGGTCTCTCATGATAGCAGGTGGTTAAATAGAAATTCGCTGCTCAGCTGACCCTGTAGGAGCAAACGTATGCCAAAAATGTAAGCAGAATGAGCTTTTCAGTGAAAAGCAGCCAGGCACATTTTAGCTAGTTTTACTTGTAAGTGAGGTTGGAAACGCTTTTCGGGCTCAGTACTGGGCTCAAAACATGCAGCCTTGAGGTCTCTCATGATAGCAGGTGGTTAAATAGAAATTCGCTGATCAGCTGACTCTGTAGGAGCAAACGTATGCCAAAAATGTACGCAGAATGAGCTTTTCAGTGAATAGCAGCCAGGCACATTTTAGCTAGTTTTACTTGTAAGTGGGGTTTGAAACTCTTTTCAGGATCAGTACTGCGCTCAAAACATGCAGCCCTGAGGTCTCTCATGATAGCAGGTGGTTAAGTAGAAATTTGCCACTTGGCTGACCCAGCAGGAGCAAACATATGCCAAAAATGTACACAGAATGAGCTTTTCAGTGAATAGCAGCCAGGCACATTTTAGCTAGTTTTACATGTAAGTGGGGTTGGAAACGCTTTTCAGGATCAGTACTCGGCTCAAAACATGCAGCCCTGAGGTCTCTCATGATAGCAGGTGGTTAAATAGAAATTCGCTGCTCAGCTGACCCTGTAGGAGCAACCGTATGCCAAAAATGTAAGCAGAATGAGCTTTTCAGTGAATAATAGCAGCCAGGCACATTTTAGCTAGTTTTACTTGTAAGTGGGGTTGGAAACGCTTTTCAGGATCAGTACTGGGCTCAAAACATGCAGCCCTGAGGTCTCTCATGATAGCAGGTGGTTAAATAGAAATTTGCTGCTCAGCTGACCCGGTAGGAGCAACCGTATGCCAAAAATGTAAGCAGAATGAGCTTTTCAGTGAAAAGCAGCCAGGCACATTTTAGCTAGTTTTACTTGTAAGTAAAGTAAGCCAGGCACATTTTAGCTAGTTTTACTTGTAAGTGGGGTTGGAAACGCTTTTCAGGATCAGTACTGGGCTCAAAACATGCAGCCCTGAGGTCTCTCATGATAGCAGGTGGTTAAATAGAAATTTGCTGCTCAGCTGACCCTGTAGGAGCAACTGTATGCCAAAAATGTAAGCAGAATAAGCTTTTCAGTGAAGAGCAGCCAGGCAAATTTTAGCTAGTTTTACTTGTAAGTGGAGTTGGAAACGCTTTTCAGGCTCAGTACTGGGCTCAAAACATGCAGCCCTGAGGTCTCTCATGATAGCTGGTGGTTAAATAGAAATTTGCTGCTCAGCTGATCCTATAGGAGCAAACGTATGCCAAAAATGTAAGCAGAATGAGCTTTTCAGTGAATAGCAGCCAGGCACATTATAGCTAGTTTTACTTTTAAGTGGGGTTGGAAATGCTTTTCAGGCTCAGTACTGGGCTCAAAAGATGCAGCTCTGAGGTCTCTCCTGATAGCGGGTGGTTAAGTATAAATTTGCCACTTGGCTGACCCAGCAGGAGCAAACGTATGCCAAAAATGTACACAGAATGAGCTTTTCAGTGAATAGCAGCCAGGCACATTTTAGCTAGTTTTACTTGTAAGTGGGGTTGGAAACGCTTTTCAGGATCAGTACTGGGCTCAAAACATGCAGCCCTGAGGTCTCTCATGATAGCAGGTGGTTAAATAGAAATTCGCTATTCAGCTGACCCGGCAGGAGCAAACGTATTCCAAAAATGTACGCAGAATGAGCTTTTTAGTGAAGAGCAGCCACGCGCATTTTAGCTAGTTTTACTTGTAAGTGGAGTTGGAAACGCTTTTCAGGATCAGTACTGGGCTCAAAACATGCAGCCCTGAGGTCTCTCATGATAGCAGGTGGTTAAATAGAAATTCGCTGCTCAGCTGACCCGGTAGGAGCCAATGTATGCCAAAAATGTACGCAGAATGAGCTTTTCAGTGAAGAGCAGCCAGGCCAATTTTAGCTAGTTTTACTTGTAAGTGGAGTTGGAAACGCTTTTCAGGCTCAGTACTGGGCTCAAAAGTGCAAGCCTTAAGGTCTCTCATGATAGCAGGTGGTTAAATAGAAATTCGCTGCTCAGCTGACCCTGTAGGAGCAAACGTATGCCAAAAAATGTAAGCAGAATGAGCTTTTCAGTGAATAGCAGCCAGGCACATTTTAGCTAGTTTTCCTGTTAAGTGGGGTTGGAAACGCTTTTCAGGATCAGTACTGGGCTCAAAACATGCAGCCCTGAGGTCTCTCATGATAGCAGGTGGTTAAATAGAAATTCGCTGCTCAGCTGACCCAGCAGGAGCAAACGTATGCCGCAGAATGAGCTTTTCAGTGAAGAGCAGCCAGGCACATTTTAGCTAGTTTTACTTGTAAGTGGAGTTGGAAACGCTTTTCAGGATCAGTACTGGGCTCAAAACATGCAGCCCTGAGGTCTCTCATGATAGCAGGTGGTTAAATAGAAATTCGCTGCTCAGCTGACCCTGTAGGAGCAACCGTATGCCAAAAATGTAAGCAGAATGAGCTTTTCAGTGAATAGCAGCCGGGCACATTTTAGCTAGTTTTACTTGTAAGTGGGGTTGGAAACGCTTTTCAGGATCAGTACTGGGCTCAAAACATGCAGCCCTGAGGTCTCTCATGATAGCAGGTGGTTAAATAGAAATTCGCTGCTCAGCTGACCCTGTAGGAGCAACCGTATGCCAAAAATGTAAGCAGAATGAGCTTTTCAGTGAAAAGCAGCCAGGCACATTTTAGCTAGTTTTACTTGTAAGTGGGGTTGGAAACGCTTTTCGGGCTCAGTACTGGGTTCAAAACATGCAGCCCTGAGGTCTCTCATGATAGCAGGTGGTTAAATAGAAATTTGCTGCTCAGCTGACCCTGTAGGAGCAACCGTATGCCAAAAATGTAAGCAGAATGAGCTTTTCAGTGAAAAGCAGACAGGCACATTTTAGCTAGTTTTAATTGTAAGTGAGGTTGGAAACGCTTTTCGGGCTCAGTACTGGGCTCAAAACATGCAGCCTTGAGGTCTCTCATGATAGCAGGTGGTTAAATAGAAATTCGCTGCTCAGCTGACCCTGTAGGAGCAACCGTATGCCAAAAATGTAAGCAGAATGAGCTTTTCAGTGAAAAGCAGACAGGCACATTTTAGCTAGTTTTAATTGTAAGTGAGGTTGGAAACGCTTTTCGGGCTCAGTACTGGGCTCAAAACATGCAGCGTTGAGGTCTCTCATGATAGCAGGTGGTTAAATAGAAATTCGCTGATCAGCTGACCCTGTAGGAGCAAACGTATGCCAAAAATGTACGCAGAATGAGCTTTTCAGTGAAGAGCAGCCAGGCAAATTTTAGCTAGTTTTACTTGTAAGTGGAGTTGGAAACGCTTTTCAGGCTCAGTACTGGGCTCAAAACATGCAGCCTTGAGGTCTCTCATGATAGCAGGTGGTTAAATAGAAATTCGCTGCTCAGCTGACCCTGTAGGAGCAAACGTATGCCAAAAATGTAAGCAGAATGAGCTTTTCAGTGAATAGCAGCCAGGCACATTTTAGCTAGTTTTACTTGTAACTGGGGTTGGAAACTCTTTTCAGGATCAGTACTGGGCTCAAAACATGCAGCCCTGAGGTCTCTCATGATAGCAGGTGGTTAAATAGAAATTCGCTGCTCAGCTGACCCTGTAGGAGCAACCGTATGCCAAAAATGTAAGCAGAATGAGCTTTTCAGTGAATAGCAGCCAGGCACATTTTGGCTAGTTTTACTTGTAAGTGGGGTTGGAAACGCTTTTCAGGATCAGTACTGGGCTCAAAACATGCAGCCCTGAGGTCTCTCATGATAGCAGGTGGTTAAATAGAAATTCGCTGCTCAGCTGACCCTGTAGGAGCAACCGTATGCCAAAAATGTAAGCAGAATGAGCTTTTCAGTGAATAGCAGCCAGGCACATTTTAGCTAGTTTTACTTGTAAGTGGGGTTGGAAACGCTTTTCAGGATCAGTACTGGGCTCAAAACATGCAGCCCTGAGGTCTCTCATGATAGCAGGTGGTTAAATAGAAATTCGCTGCTCAGCTGACCCTGTAGGAGCAACCGTATGCCAAAAATGTAAGCAGAATGAGCTTTTCAGTGAAAAGCAGCCAGGCACATTTTAGCTAGTTTTACTTGTAAGTGGGGTTGGAAACGCTTTTCGGGCTCAGTACTGGGCTCAAAACATGCAGCCTTGAGGTCTCTCATGATAGCAGGTGGTTAAATAGAAATTCGCTGCTCAGCTGACCCTGTAGGAGCAACCGTATGCCAAAACATGTAAGCAGAATGAGCTTTTCAGTGAAAAGCAGATAGGCACATTTTAGCTAGTTTTACTTGTAAGTGAGGTTGGAAACGCTTTTCGGGCTCAGTACTGGGCTCAAAATACAGCCTTGAGGTCTCTCATGATAGCAGGTGGTTAAATAGAAATTCGCTGATCAGCTGACCCTGTAGGAGCAAACGTATGCCAAAAGTGTACGCAGAATGAGCTTTTCAGTGAAGAGCAGCCAGGCAAATTTTAGCTAGTTTTACTTGTAAGTGGAGTTGGAAACGCTTTTCAGGCTCAGTACTGGGCTCAAAACATGCAGCCTTGAGGTCTCTCATGATAGCATGTGGTTAAATAGAAATTCGCTGCTCAGCTGACCCTGTAGGAGCAAACGTATGCCAAAAATGTAAGCAGAATGAGCTTTTCAGTGAATAGCAGCCAGGCACATTTTAGCTAGTTTTACTTGTAACTGGGGTTTGAAACGCTTTTCAGGATCAGTACTGGGCTCAAAACATGCAGCCCTGAGGTCTCTCATGATAGCAGGTGGTTAAATAGAAATTCGCTGCTCAGCTGACCCTGTAGGAGCAACCGTATGCCAAAAATGTAAGCAGAATGAGCTTTTCAGTGAATAGCAGCCGGGCACATTTTAGCTAGTTTTACTTGTAAGTGGGGTTGGAAACGCTTTTCAGGATCAGTACTGGGCTCAAAACATGCAGCCCTAAGGTCTCTCATGATAGCAGGTGGTTAAATAGAAATTCGCTGCTCAGCTGACCCTGTAGGAGCAACCGTATGCCAAAAATGTAAGCAGAATGAGCTTTTCAGTGAAAAGCAGCCAGGCACATTTTAGCTAGTTTTACTTGTAAGTGGGGTTGGAAACGCTTTTCGGGCTCAGTACTGGGCTCAAAACATGCAGCCCTGAGGTCTCTCATGATAGCAGGTGGTTAAATAGAAATTCGCTGCTCAGCTGACCCTGTAGGAGCAACTGTATGCTAAAAATGTAAGCAGAATGAGCTTTTCAGTTAAAAGCAGACAGGCACATTTTAGCTAGTTTTAATTGTAAGTGAGGTTGGAAACGCTTTTCGGGCTCAGTACTGGGCTCAAAACATGCAGCCTTGAGGTCTCTCATGATAGCAGGTGGTTAAATAGAAATTCGCCGATCAGCTGACCCTGTAGGAGCAAATGTATGCCAAAAATGTACGCAGAATGAGCTTTTCAGTGAAGAGCAGCCAGGCAAATTTTAGCTAGTTTTACTTGTAAGTGGAGTTGGAAACGCTTTTCAGGCTCAGTACTGGGCTCAAAACATGCAGCCTTGAGGTCTCTCATGATAGCAGGTGGTTAAATAGAAATTCGCTGATCAGCTGACCCTGTAGGAGCAAACGTATGCCAAAAATGTACGCAGAATGAGCTTTTCAGTGAAGAGCAGCCAGGCAAATTTTAGCTAGTTTTACTTGTAACTGGGGTTGGAAACTCTTTTCAGGATCAGTACTGGGCTCAAAACATGCAGCCCTGAGGTCTCTCATGATAGCAGGTGGTTAAATAGAAATTCGCTGCTCAGCTGACCCTGTAGGAGCAACCATATGCCAAAAATGTAAGCAGAATGAGCTTTTCAGTGAATAGCAGCCAGGCACATTTTGGCTAGTTTTACTTGTAAGTGGGGTTGGAAACGCTTTTCAGGATCAGTACTGGGCTAAAAACATGCAGCCCTGAGGTCTCTCATGATAGCAGGTGGTTAAATAGAAATTCGCTGCTCAGCTGACCCTGTAGGAGCAACCGTGTGCCAAAAATGTAAGCAGAATGAGCTTTTCAGTGAATAGCAGCCAGGCACATTTTAGCTAGTTTTACTTGTAAGTGGAGTTGGAAACGCTTTTCAGGATCAGTACTGGGCTCAAAACATGCAGCCCTGAGGTCTCTCATGATAGCAGGTGGTTAAATAGAAATTCGCTGCTCAGCTGACCCTGTAGGAGCAACCGTATGCCAAAAATGTAAGCAGAATGAGCTTTTCAGTGAAAAGCAGCCAGGCACATTTTAGCTAGTTTTACTTGTAAGTGGGGTTGGAAACGCTTTTCGGGCTCAGTACTGGGCTCAAAACATGCAGCCTTGAGGTCTCTCATGATAGCAGGTGGTTAAATAGAAATTCGTTGCTCAGCTGACCCTGTAGGAGCAACCGTATGCCAAAAATGTAAGCAGAATGAGCTTTTCAGTGAAAAGCAGATAGGCACATTTTAGCTAGTTTTACTTGTAAGTGAGGTTGGAAACGCTTTTCGGGCTCAGTACTGGGCTCAAAATATGCAGCCTTGAGGTCTCTCATGATAGCAGGTGGTTAAATAGAAATTCGCTGATCAGCTGACCCTGTAGGAGCAAACGTATGCCAAAAGTGTACGCAGAATGAGCTTTTCAGTGAAGAGCAGCCAGGCAAATTTTAGCTAGTTTTACTTGTAAGTGGAGTTGGAAACGCTTTTCAGGCTCAGTACTGGGCTCAAAACATGCAGCCTTGAGGTCTCTCATGATAGCAGGTGGTTAAATAGAAATTCGCTGCTCAGCTGACCCTGTAGGAGCAAACGTATGCCAAAAATGTAAGCAGAATGAGCTTTTCAGTGAATAGCAGCCAGGCACATTTTAGCTAGTTTTACTTGTAACTGGGGTTTGAAACGCTTTTCAGGATCAGTACTGGGCTCAAAACATGCAGCCCTGAGGTCTCTCATGATAGCAGGTGGTTAAATAGAAATTCGCTGATCAGCTGACCCTGTAGGAGCAAACGTATGCCAAAAATGTACGCAGAATGAGCTTTTCAGTGAAGAGCAGCCAGGCAAATTTTAGCTAGTTTTACTTGTAACTGGGGTTGGAAACTCTTTTCAGGATCAGTACTGGGCTCAAAACATGCAGCCCTGAGGTCTCTCATGATAGCAGGTGGTTAAATAGAAATTCGCTGCTCAGCTGACCCTGTAGGAGCAACCGTATGCCAAAAATGTAAGCAGAATGAGCTTTTCAGTGAATAGCAGCCAGGCACATTTTGGCTAGTTTTACTTGTAAGTGGGGTTGGAAACGCTTTTCAGGATCAGTACTGGGCTAAAAACATGCAGCCCTGAGGTCTCTCATGATAGCAGGTGGTTAAATAGAAATTCGCTGCTCAGCTGACCCTGTAGGAGCAACCGTGTGCCAAAAATGTAAGCAGAATGAGCTTTTCAGTGAATAGCAGCCAGGCACATTTTAGCTAGTTTTACTTGTAAGTGGAGTTGGAAACGCTTTTCAGGATCAGTACTGGGCTCAAAACATGCAGCCCTGAGGTCTCTCATGATAGCAGGTGGTTAAATAGAAATTCGCTGCTCAGCTGACCCTGTAGGAGCAACCGTATGCCAAAAATGTAAGCAGAATGAGCTTTTCAGTGAATAGCAGCCAGGCACATTTTAGCTAGTTTTACTTGTAAGTGGGGTTGGAAACGCTTTTCAGGATCAGTACTGGGCTCAAAACATGCAGCCCTGAGGTCTCTCATGATAGCAGGTGGTTAAATAGAAATTCGCTGCTCAGCTGACCCTGTAGGAGCAACCGTATGCCAAAAATGTAAGCAGAATGAGCTTTTCAGTGAAAAGCAGCCAGGCACATTTTAGCTAGTTTTACTTGTAAGTGAGGTTGGAAACGCTTTTCGGGCTCAGTACTGGGCTCACAACATGCAGCCCTGAGGTCTCTCATGATAGCAGGTGGTTAAATAGAAATTCGCTGCTCAGCTGACCCTGTAGGAGCAACCGTATGCCAAAAATGTAAGCAGAATGAGCTTTTCAGTGAATAGCAGCCAGGCACATTTTAGCTAGTTTTACTTGTAAGTGGGGTTTGAAACTCTTTCAGGATCAGTACTGGGCTCAAAACATGCAGCCCTGAGGTCTCTCATGATAGCAGGTGGTTAAGTAGAAATTTGCCACTTGGCTGACCCAGCAGGAGCAAACGTATTCCAAAAATGTACGCAGAATGAGCTTTTTAGTGAAGAGCAGCCACGCACATTTTAGCTAGTTTTCCTTGTAAGTGGAGTTGGAAACGCTTTTCAGGATCAGTACTGGGCTCAAAACATGCAGCCCTGAGGTCTCTCATGATAGCAGGTGGTTAAATAGAAATTCGCTGCTCAGCTGACCCGGCAGGAGCAAATGTATGCCAAAAATGTACGCAGAATGAGCTTTTCAGTGAAGAGCAGCCAGGCAAATTTTAGCTAGTTTTACTTGTAAGTGGAGTTGGAAACGCTTTTCAGGCTCAGTACTCGGCTCAAAACATGCAGCCTTAAGGTCTCTCATGATAGCAGGTGGTTAAGTAGAAATTTGCCACTTGGCTGACCCAGCAGGAGCAAACATATGCCAAAAATGTACACAGAATGAGCTTTTCAGTGAATAGCAGCCAGGCACATTTTAGCTAGTTTTCCTGTTAAGTGGGGTTGGAAACGCTTTTCAGGATCAGTACTCGGCTCAAAACATGCAGCCCTGAGGTCTCTCATGATAGCAGGTGGTTAAATAGAAATTCGCTGCTCAGCTGACCCTGTAGGAGCAACCGTATGCCAAAAATGTAAGCAGAATGAGCTTTTCAGTGAATAGCAGCCAGGCACATTTTAGCTAGTTTTACTTGTAAGTGGGGTTGGAAACGCTTTTCAGGATCAGTACTGGGCTCAAAACATGCAGCCCTGAGGTCTCTCATGATAGCAGGTGGTTAAATAGAAATTCGCTGCTCAGCTGACCCTGTAGGAGCAACCGTATGCTAAAAATGTAAGCAGAATGAGCTTTTCAGTGAAAAGCAGACAGGCACATTTTAGCTAGTTTTAATTGTAAGTGAGGTTGGAAACGCTTTTCGGGCTCAGTACTGGGCTCAAAACATGCAGCCTTGAGGTCTCTCATGATAGCAGGTGGTTAAATAGAAATTCGCTGCTCAGCTGACCCTGTAGGAGCAACCGTATGCCAAAAATGTAAGCAGAATGAGCTTTTCAGTGAAGAGCAGCCAGGCAAATTTTAGCTAGTTTTACTTGTAAGTGGAATTGGAAACGCTTTTCAGGCTCAGTACTGGGCTCAAAACATGCAGCCTTGAGGTCTCTCATGATAGCAGGTGGTTAAATAGAAATTTGCTGCTCAGCTGACCCTGTAGGAGCAAACGTACGCCAAAAATGTAAGCAGAATGAGCTTTTCAGTGAATAGCAGCCAGGCACATTTTAGCTAGTTTTACTTGTAAGTGGGGTTTGAAACTCTTTTCAGGATCAGTACTGGGCTCAAAACATGCAGCCCTGAGGTCTCTCATGATAGCAGGTGGTTAAATAGAAATCGCTGCTCAGCTGACCCTGTAGGAGCAAACGTATGCCAAAAATGTAAGCAGAATGAGCTTTTCAGTGAAAAGCAGCCAGGCACATTTTAGCTAGTTTTACTTGTAAGTGGGGTTGGAAACGCTTTTCAGGATCAGTACTGGGCTCAAAACATGCAGCCCTGAGGTCTCTCATGATAGCAGGTGGTTAAATAGAAATTCGCTGCTCAGCTGACCCTGTAGGAGCAACCGTATACCAAAAATGTAAGCAGAATGAGCTTTTCAGTGAAAAGCAGCCAGGCACATTTTAGCTAGTTTTACTTGTAAGTGAGGTTGGAAACGCTTTTCGGGCTCAGTACTGGGCTCAAAACATGCAGCCTTGAGGTCTCTCATGATAGCAGGTGGTTAAATAGAAATTCGCTGCTCAGCTGACCCTGTAGGAGCAAACGTATGCCAAAAATGTAAGCAGAATGAGCTTTTCAGTGAAAAGCAGCCAGGCACATTTTAGCTAGTTTTACTTGTAAGTGAGGTTGGAAACGCTTTTCGGGCTCAGTACTGGGCTCAAAACATGCAGCCTTGAGGTCTCTCATGATAGCAGGTGGTTAAATAGAAATTCGCTGATCAGCTGACTCTGTAGGAGCAAACGTATGCCAAAAATGTACGCAGAATGAGCTTTTCAGTGAATAGCAGCCAGGCACATTTTAGCTAGTTTTACTTGTAAGTGGGGTTTGAAACTCTTTTCAGGATCAGTACTGCGCTCAAAACATGCAGCCCTGAGGTCTCTCATGATAGCAGGTGGTTAAGTAGAAATTTGCCACTTGGCTGACCCAGCAGGAGCAAACATATGCCAAAAATGTACACAGAATGAGCTTTTCAGTGAATAGCAGCCAGGCACATTTTAGCTAGTTTTACATGTAAGTGGGGTTGGAAACGCTTTTCAGGATCAGTACTCGGCTCAAAACATGCAGCCCTGAGGTCTCTCATGATAGCAGGTGGTTAAATAGAAATTCGCTGCTCAGCTGACCCTGTAGGAGCAACCGTATGCCAAAAATGTAAGCAGAATGAGCTTTTCAGTGAATAATAGCAGCCAGGCACATTTTAGCTAGTTTTACTTGTAAGTGGGGTTGGAAACGCTTTTCAGGATCAGTACTGGGCTCAAAACATGCAGCCCTGAGGTCTCTCATGATAGCAGGTGGTTAAATAGAAATTTGCTGCTCAGCTGACCCGGTAGGAGCAACCGTATGCCAAAAATGTAAGCAGAATGAGCTTTTCAGTGAAAAGCAGCCAGGCACATTTTAGCTAGTTTTACTTGTAAGTAAAGTAAGCCAGGCACATTTTAGCTAGTTTTACTTGTAAGTGGGGTTGGAAACGCTTTTCAGGATCAGTACTGGGCTCAAAACATGCAGCCCTGAGGTCTCTCATGATAGCAGGTGGTTAAATAGAAATTTGCTGCTCAGCTGACCCTGTAGGAGCAACTGTATGCCAAAAATGTAAGCAGAATAAGCTTTTCAGTGAAGAGCAGCCAGGCAAATTTTAGCTAGTTTTACTTGTAAGTGGAGTTGGAAACGCTTTTCAGGCTCAGTACTGGGCTCAAAACATGCAGCCCTGAGGTCTCTCATGATAGCTGGTGGTTAAATAGAAATTTGCTGCTCAGCTGATCCTATAGGAGCAAACGTATGCCAAAAATGTAAGCAGAATGAGCTTTTCAGTGAATAGCAGCCAGGCACATTATAGCTAGTTTTACTTTTAAGTGGGGTTGGAAATGCTTTTCAGGCTCAGTACTGGGCTCAAAAGATGCAGCTCTGAGGTCTCTCCTGATAGCGGGTGGTTAAGTATAAATTTGCCACTTGGCTGACCCAGCAGGAGCAAACGTATGCCAAAAATGTACACAGAATGAGCTTTTCAGTGAATAGCAGCCAGGCACATTTTAGCTAGTTTTACTTGTAAGTGGGGTTGGAAACGCTTTTCAGGATCAGTACTGGGCTCAAAACATGCAGCCCTGAGGTCTCTCATGATAGCAGGTGGTTAAATAGAAATTCGCTATTCAGCTGACCCGGCAGGAGCAAACGTATTCCAAAAATGTACGCAGAATGAGCTTTTTAGTGAAGAGCAGCCACGCGCATTTTAGCTAGTTTTACTTGTAAGTGGAGTTGGAAACGCTTTTCAGGATCAGTACTGGGCTCAAAACATGCAGCCCTGAGGTCTCTCATGATAGCAGGTGGTTAAATAGAAATTCGCTGCTCAGCTGACCCGGTAGGAGCCAATGTATGCCAAAAATGTACGCAGAATGAGCTTTTCAGTGAAGAGCAGCCAGGCCAATTTTAGCTAGTTTTACTTGTAAGTGGAGTTGGAAACGCTTTTCAGGCTCAGTACTGGGCTCAAAAGTGCAAGCCTTAAGGTCTCTCATGATAGCAGGTGGTTAAATAGAAATTCGCTGCTCAGCTGACCCTGTAGGAGCAAACGTATGCCAAAAAATGTAAGCAGAATGAGCTTTTCAGTGAATAGCAGCCAGGCACATTTTAGCTAGTTTTCCTGTTAAGTGGGGTTGGAAACGCTTTTCAGGATCAGTACTGGGCTCAAAACATGCAGCCCTGAGGTCTCTCATGATAGCAGGTGGTTAAATAGAAATTCGCTGCTCAGCTGACCCAGCAGGAGCAAACGTATGCCGCAGAATGAGCTTTTCAGTGAAGAGCAGCCAGGCACATTTTAGCTAGTTTTACTTGTAAGTGGAGTTGGAAACGCTTTTCAGGATCAGTACTGGGCTCAAAACATGCAGCCCTGAGGTCTCTCATGATAGCAGGTGGTTAAATAGAAATTCGCTGCTCAGCTGACCCTGTAGGAGCAACCGTATGCCAAAAATGTAAGCAGAATGAGCTTTTCAGTGAATAGCAGCCGGGCACATTTTAGCTAGTTTTACTTGTAAGTGGGGTTGGAAACGCTTTTCAGGATCAGTACTGGGCTCAAAACATGCAGCCCTGAGGTCTCTCATGATAGCAGGTGGTTAAATAGAAATTCGCTGCTCAGCTGACCCTGTAGGAGCAACCGTATGCCAAAAATGTAAGCAGAATGAGCTTTTCAGTGAAAAGCAGCCAGGCACATTTTAGCTAGTTTTACTTGTAAGTGGGGTTGGAAACGCTTTTCGGGCTCAGTACTGGGTTCAAAACATGCAGCCCTGAGGTCTCTCATGATAGCAGGTGGTTAAATAGAAATTTGCTGCTCAGCTGACCCTGTAGGAGCAACCGTATGCCAAAAATGTAAGCAGAATGAGCTTTTCAGTGAAAAGCAGACAGGCACATTTTAGCTAGTTTTAATTGTAAGTGAGGTTGGAAACGCTTTTCGGGCTCAGTACTGGGCTCAAAACATGCAGCCTTGAGGTCTCTCATGATAGCAGGTGGTTAAATAGAAATTCGCTGCTCAGCTGACCCTGTAGGAGCAACCGTATGCCAAAAATGTAAGCAGAATGAGCTTTTCAGTGAAAAGCAGACAGGCACATTTTAGCTAGTTTTAATTGTAAGTGAGGTTGGAAACGCTTTTCGGGCTCAGTACTGGGCTCAAAACATGCAGCGTTGAGGTCTCTCATGATAGCAGGTGGTTAAATAGAAATTCGCTGATCAGCTGACCCTGTAGGAGCAAACGTATGCCAAAAATGTACGCAGAATGAGCTTTTCAGTGAAGAGCAGCCAGGCAAATTTTAGCTAGTTTTACTTGTAAGTGGAGTTGGAAACGCTTTTCAGGCTCAGTACTGGGCTCAAAACATGCAGCCTTGAGGTCTCTCATGATAGCAGGTGGTTAAATAGAAATTCGCTGCTCAGCTGACCCTGTAGGAGCAAACGTATGCCAAAAATGTAAGCAGAATGAGCTTTTCAGTGAATAGCAGCCAGGCACATTTTAGCTAGTTTTACTTGTAACTGGGGTTGGAAACTCTTTTCAGGATCAGTACTGGGCTCAAAACATGCAGCCCTGAGGTCTCTCATGATAGCAGGTGGTTAAATAGAAATTCGCTGCTCAGCTGACCCTGTAGGAGCAACCGTATGCCAAAAATGTAAGCAGAATGAGCTTTTCAGTGAATAGCAGCCAGGCACATTTTGGCTAGTTTTACTTGTAAGTGGGGTTGGAAACGCTTTTCAGGATCAGTACTGGGCTCAAAACATGCAGCCCTGAGGTCTCTCATGATAGCAGGTGGTTAAATAGAAATTCGCTGCTCAGCTGACCCTGTAGGAGCAACCGTATGCCAAAAATGTAAGCAGAATGAGCTTTTCAGTGAATAGCAGCCAGGCACATTTTAGCTAGTTTTACTTGTAAGTGGGGTTGGAAACGCTTTTCAGGATCAGTACTGGGCTCAAAACATGCAGCCCTGAGGTCTCTCATGATAGCAGGTGGTTAAATAGAAATTCGCTGCTCAGCTGACCCTGTAGGAGCAACCGTATGCCAAAAATGTAAGCAGAATGAGCTTTTCAGTGAAAAGCAGCCAGGCACATTTTAGCTAGTTTTACTTGTAAGTGGGGTTGGAAACGCTTTTCGGGCTCAGTACTGGGCTCAAAACATGCAGCCTTGAGGTCTCTCATGATAGCAGGTGGTTAAATAGAAATTCGCTGCTCAGCTGACCCTGTAGGAGCAACCGTATGCCAAAACATGTAAGCAGAATGAGCTTTTCAGTGAAAAGCAGATAGGCACATTTTAGCTAGTTTTACTTGTAAGTGAGGTTGGAAACGCTTTTCGGGCTCAGTACTGGGCTCAAAATACAGCCTTGAGGTCTCTCATGATAGCAGGTGGTTAAATAGAAATTCGCTGATCAGCTGACCCTGTAGGAGCAAACGTATGCCAAAAGTGTACGCAGAATGAGCTTTTCAGTGAAGAGCAGCCAGGCAAATTTTAGCTAGTTTTACTTGTAAGTGGAGTTGGAAACGCTTTTCAGGCTCAGTACTGGGCTCAAAACATGCAGCCTTGAGGTCTCTCATGATAGCATGTGGTTAAATAGAAATTCGCTGCTCAGCTGACCCTGTAGGAGCAAACGTATGCCAAAAATGTAAGCAGAATGAGCTTTTCAGTGAATAGCAGCCAGGCACATTTTAGCTAGTTTTACTTGTAACTGGGGTTTGAAACGCTTTTCAGGATCAGTACTGGGCTCAAAACATGCAGCCCTGAGGTCTCTCATGATAGCAGGTGGTTAAATAGAAATTCGCTGCTCAGCTGACCCTGTAGGAGCAACCGTATGCCAAAAATGTAAGCAGAATGAGCTTTTCAGTGAATAGCAGCCAGGCACATTTTAGCTAGTTTTACTTGTAAGTGGGGTTGGAAACGCTTTTCAGGATCAGTACTGGGCTCAAAACATGCAGCCCTGAGGTCTCTCATGATAGCAGGTGGTTAAATAGAAATTCGCTGCTCAGCTGACCCTGTAGGAGCAACCGTATGCCAAAAATGTAAGCAGAATGAGCTTTTCAGTGAAGAGCAGCCAGGCAAATTTTAGCTAGTTTTACTTGTAAGTGGAATTGGAAACGCTTTTCAGGCTCAGTACTGGGCTCAAAACATGCAGCCTTGAGGTCTCTCATGATAGCAGGTGGTTAAATAGAAATTTGCTGCTCAGCTGACCCTGTAGGAGCAAACGTACGCCAAAAATGTAAGCAGAATGAGCTTTTCAGTGAATAGCAGCCAGGCACATTTTAGCTAGTTTTACTTGTAAGTGGGGTTTGAAACTCTTTTCAGGATCAGTACTGGGCTCAAAACATGCAGCCCTGAGGTCTCTCATGATAGCAGGTGGTTAAATAGAAATCGCTGCTCAGCTGACCCTGTAGGAGCAAACGTATGCCAAAAATGTAAGCAGAATGAGCTTTTCAGTGAAAAGCAGCCAGGCACATTTTAGCTAGTTTTACTTGTAAGTGGGGTTGGAAACGCTTTTCAGGATCAGTACTGGGCTCAAAACATGCAGCCCTGAGGTCTCTCATGATAGCAGGTGGTTAAATAGAAATTCGCTGCTCAGCTGACCCTGTAGGAGCAACCGTATACCAAAAATGTAAGCAGAATGAGCTTTTCAGTGAAAAGCAGCCAGGCACATTTTAGCTAGTTTTACTTGTAAGTGAGGTTGGAAACGCTTTTCGGGCTCAGTACTGGGCTCAAAACATGCAGCCTTGAGGTCTCTCATGATAGCAGGTGGTTAAATAGAAATTCGCTGCTCAGCTGACCCTGTAGGAGCAAACGTATGCCAAAAATGTAAGCAGAATGAGCTTTTCAGTGAAAAGCAGCCAGGCACATTTTAGCTAGTTTTACTTGTAAGTGAGGTTGGAAACGCTTTTCGGGCTCAGTACTGGGCTCAAAACATGCAGCCTTGAGGTCTCTCATGATAGCAGGTGGTTAAATAGAAATTCGCTGATCAGCTGACTCTGTAGGAGCAAACGTATGCCAAAAATGTACGCAGAATGAGCTTTTCAGTGAATAGCAGCCAGGCACATTTTAGCTAGTTTTACTTGTAAGTGGGGTTTGAAACTCTTTTCAGGATCAGTACTGCGCTCAAAACATGCAGCCCTGAGGTCTCTCATGATAGCAGGTGGTTAAGTAGAAATTTGCCACTTGGCTGACCCAGCAGGAGCAAACATATGCCAAAAATGTACACAGAATGAGCTTTTCAGTGAATAGCAGCCAGGCACATTTTAGCTAGTTTTACATGTAAGTGGGGTTGGAAACGCTTTTCAGGATCAGTACTCGGCTCAAAACATGCAGCCCTGAGGTCTCTCATGATAGCAGGTGGTTAAATAGAAATTCGCTGCTCAGCTGACCCTGTAGGAGCAACCGTATGCCAAAAATGTAAGCAGAATGAGCTTTTCAGTGAATAATAGCAGCCAGGCACATTTTAGCTAGTTTTACTTGTAAGTGGGGTTGGAAACGCTTTTCAGGATCAGTACTGGGCTCAAAACATGCAGCCCTGAGGTCTCTCATGATAGCAGGTGGTTAAATAGAAATTTGCTGCTCAGCTGACCCGGTAGGAGCAACCGTATGCCAAAAATGTAAGCAGAATGAGCTTTTCAGTGAAAAGCAGCCAGGCACATTTTAGCTAGTTTTACTTGTAAGTAAAGTAAGCCAGGCACATTTTAGCTAGTTTTACTTGTAAGTGGGGTTGGAAACGCTTTTCAGGATCAGTACTGGGCTCAAAACATGCAGCCCTGAGGTCTCTCATGATAGCAGGTGGTTAAATAGAAATTTGCTGCTCAGCTGACCCTGTAGGAGCAACTGTATGCCAAAAATGTAAGCAGAATAAGCTTTTCAGTGAAGAGCAGCCAGGCAAATTTTAGCTAGTTTTACTTGTAAGTGGAGTTGGAAACGCTTTTCAGGCTCAGTACTGGGCTCAAAACATGCAGCCCTGAGGTCTCTCATGATAGCTGGTGGTTAAATAGAAATTTGCTGCTCAGCTGATCCTATAGGAGCAAACGTATGCCAAAAATGTAAGCAGAATGAGCTTTTCAGTGAATAGCAGCCAGGCACATTATAGCTAGTTTTACTTTTAAGTGGGGTTGGAAATGCTTTTCAGGCTCAGTACTGGGCTCAAAAGATGCAGCTCTGAGGTCTCTCCTGATAGCGGGTGGTTAAGTATAAATTTGCCACTTGGCTGACCCAGCAGGAGCAAACGTATGCCAAAAATGTACACAGAATGAGCTTTTCAGTGAATAGCAGCCAGGCACATTTTAGCTAGTTTTACTTGTAAGTGGGGTTGGAAACGCTTTTCAGGATCAGTACTGGGCTCAAAACATGCAGCCCTGAGGTCTCTCATGATAGCAGGTGGTTAAATAGAAATTCGCTATTCAGCTGACCCGGCAGGAGCAAACGTATTCCAAAAATGTACGCAGAATGAGCTTTTTAGTGAAGAGCAGCCACGCGCATTTTAGCTAGTTTTACTTGTAAGTGGAGTTGGAAACGCTTTTCAGGATCAGTACTGGGCTCAAAACATGCAGCCCTGAGGTCTCTCATGATAGCAGGTGGTTAAATAGAAATTCGCTGCTCAGCTGACCCGGTAGGAGCCAATGTATGCCAAAAATGTACGCAGAATGAGCTTTTCAGTGAAGAGCAGCCAGGCCAATTTTAGCTAGTTTTACTTGTAAGTGGAGTTGGAAACGCTTTTCAGGCTCAGTACTGGGCTCAAAAGTGCAAGCCTTAAGGTCTCTCATGATAGCAGGTGGTTAAATAGAAATTCGCTGCTCAGCTGACCCTGTAGGAGCAAACGTATGCCAAAAAATGTAAGCAGAATGAGCTTTTCAGTGAATAGCAGCCAGGCACATTTTAGCTAGTTTTCCTGTTAAGTGGGGTTGGAAACGCTTTTCAGGATCAGTACTGGGCTCAAAACATGCAGCCCTGAGGTCTCTCATGATAGCAGGTGGTTAAATAGAAATTCGCTGCTCAGCTGACCCAGCAGGAGCAAACGTATGCCGCAGAATGAGCTTTTCAGTGAAGAGCAGCCAGGCACATTTTAGCTAGTTTTACTTGTAAGTGGAGTTGGAAACGCTTTTCAGGATCAGTACTGGGCTCAAAACATGCAGCCCTGAGGTCTCTCATGATAGCAGGTGGTTAAATAGAAATTCGCTGCTCAGCTGACCCTGTAGGAGCAACCGTATGCCAAAAATGTAAGCAGAATGAGCTTTTCAGTGAATAGCAGCCGGGCACATTTTAGCTAGTTTTACTTGTAAGTGGGGTTGGAAACGCTTTTCAGGATCAGTACTGGGCTCAAAACATGCAGCCCTGAGGTCTCTCATGATAGCAGGTGGTTAAATAGAAATTCGCTGCTCAGCTGACCCTGTAGGAGCAACCGTATGCCAAAAATGTAAGCAGAATGAGCTTTTCAGTGAAAAGCAGCCAGGCACATTTTAGCTAGTTTTACTTGTAAGTGGGGTTGGAAACGCTTTTCGGGCTCAGTACTGGGTTCAAAACATGCAGCCCTGAGGTCTCTCATGATAGCAGGTGGTTAAATAGAAATTTGCTGCTCAGCTGACCCTGTAGGAGCAACCGTATGCCAAAAATGTAAGCAGAATGAGCTTTTCAGTGAAAAGCAGACAGGCACATTTTAGCTAGTTTTAATTGTAAGTGAGGTTGGAAACGCTTTTCGGGCTCAGTACTGGGCTCAAAACATGCAGCCTTGAGGTCTCTCATGATAGCAGGTGGTTAAATAGAAATTCGCTGCTCAGCTGACCCTGTAGGAGCAACCGTATGCCAAAAATGTAAGCAGAATGAGCTTTTCAGTGAAAAGCAGACAGGCACATTTTAGCTAGTTTTAATTGTAAGTGAGGTTGGAAACGCTTTTCGGGCTCAGTACTGGGCTCAAAACATGCAGCGTTGAGGTCTCTCATGATAGCAGGTGGTTAAATAGAAATTCGCTGATCAGCTGACCCTGTAGGAGCAAACGTATGCCAAAAATGTACGCAGAATGAGCTTTTCAGTGAAGAGCAGCCAGGCAAATTTTAGCTAGTTTTACTTGTAAGTGGAGTTGGAAACGCTTTTCAGGCTCAGTACTGGGCTCAAAACATGCAGCCTTGAGGTCTCTCATGATAGCAGGTGGTTAAATAGAAATTCGCTGCTCAGCTGACCCTGTAGGAGCAAACGTATGCCAAAAATGTAAGCAGAATGAGCTTTTCAGTGAATAGCAGCCAGGCACATTTTAGCTAGTTTTACTTGTAACTGGGGTTGGAAACTCTTTTCAGGATCAGTACTGGGCTCAAAACATGCAGCCCTGAGGTCTCTCATGATAGCAGGTGGTTAAATAGAAATTCGCTGCTCAGCTGACCCTGTAGGAGCAACCGTATGCCAAAAATGTAAGCAGAATGAGCTTTTCAGTGAATAGCAGCCAGGCACATTTTGGCTAGTTTTACTTGTAAGTGGGGTTGGAAACGCTTTTCAGGATCAGTACTGGGCTCAAAACATGCAGCCCTGAGGTCTCTCATGATAGCAGGTGGTTAAATAGAAATTCGCTGCTCAGCTGACCCTGTAGGAGCAACCGTATGCCAAAAATGTAAGCAGAATGAGCTTTTCAGTGAATAGCAGCCAGGCACATTTTAGCTAGTTTTACTTGTAAGTGGGGTTGGAAACGCTTTTCAGGATCAGTACTGGGCTCAAAACATGCAGCCCTGAGGTCTCTCATGATAGCAGGTGGTTAAATAGAAATTCGCTGCTCAGCTGACCCTGTAGGAGCAACCGTATGCCAAAAATGTAAGCAGAATGAGCTTTTCAGTGAAAAGCAGCCAGGCACATTTTAGCTAGTTTTACTTGTAAGTGGGGTTGGAAACGCTTTTCGGGCTCAGTACTGGGCTCAAAACATGCAGCCTTGAGGTCTCTCATGATAGCAGGTGGTTAAATAGAAATTCGCTGCTCAGCTGACCCTGTAGGAGCAACCGTATGCCAAAACATGTAAGCAGAATGAGCTTTTCAGTGAAAAGCAGATAGGCACATTTTAGCTAGTTTTACTTGTAAGTGAGGTTGGAAACGCTTTTCGGGCTCAGTACTGGGCTCAAAATACAGCCTTGAGGTCTCTCATGATAGCAGGTGGTTAAATAGAAATTCGCTGATCAGCTGACCCTGTAGGAGCAAACGTATGCCAAAAGTGTACGCAGAATGAGCTTTTCAGTGAAGAGCAGCCAGGCAAATTTTAGCTAGTTTTACTTGTAAGTGGAGTTGGAAACGCTTTTCAGGCTCAGTACTGGGCTCAAAACATGCAGCCTTGAGGTCTCTCATGATAGCATGTGGTTAAATAGAAATTCGCTGCTCAGCTGACCCTGTAGGAGCAAACGTATGCCAAAAATGTAAGCAGAATGAGCTTTTCAGTGAATAGCAGCCAGGCACATTTTAGCTAGTTTTACTTGTAACTGGGGTTTGAAACGCTTTTCAGGATCAGTACTGGGCTCAAAACATGCAGCCCTGAGGTCTCTCATGATAGCAGGTGGTTAAATAGAAATTCGCTGCTCAGCTGACCCTGTAGGAGCAACCGTATGCCAAAAATGTAAGCAGAATGAGCTTTTCAGTGAATAGCAGCCGGGCACATTTTAGCTAGTTTTACTTGTAAGTGGGGTTGGAAACGCTTTTCAGGATCAGTACTGGGCTCAAAACATGCAGCCCTAAGGTCTCTCATGATAGCAGGTGGTTAAATAGAAATTCGCTGCTCAGCTGACCCTGTAGGAGCAACCGTATGCCAAAAATGTAAGCAGAATGAGCTTTTCAGTGAAAAGCAGCCAGGCACATTTTAGCTAGTTTTACTTGTAAGTGGGGTTGGAAACGCTTTTCGGGCTCAGTACTGGGCTCAAAACATGCAGCCCTGAGGTCTCTCATGATAGCAGGTGGTTAAATAGAAATTCGCTGCTCAGCTGACCCTGTAGGAGCAACTGTATGCTAAAAATGTAAGCAGAATGAGCTTTTCAGTTAAAAGCAGACAGGCACATTTTAGCTAGTTTTAATTGTAAGTGAGGTTGGAAACGCTTTTCGGGCTCAGTACTGGGCTCAAAACATGCAGCCTTGAGGTCTCTCATGATAGCAGGTGGTTAAATAGAAATTCGCCGATCAGCTGACCCTGTAGGAGCAAATGTATGCCAAAAATGTACGCAGAATGAGCTTTTCAGTGAAGAGCAGCCAGGCAAATTTTAGCTAGTTTTACTTGTAAGTGGAGTTGGAAACGCTTTTCAGGCTCAGTACTGGGCTCAAAACATGCAGCCTTGAGGTCTCTCATGATAGCAGGTGGTTAAATAGAAATTCGCTGATCAGCTGACCCTGTAGGAGCAAACGTATGCCAAAAATGTACGCAGAATGAGCTTTTCAGTGAAGAGCAGCCAGGCAAATTTTAGCTAGTTTTACTTGTAACTGGGGTTGGAAACTCTTTTCAGGATCAGTACTGGGCTCAAAACATGCAGCCCTGAGGTCTCTCATGATAGCAGGTGGTTAAATAGAAATTCGCTGCTCAGCTGACCCTGTAGGAGCAACCATATGCCAAAAATGTAAGCAGAATGAGCTTTTCAGTGAATAGCAGCCAGGCACATTTTGGCTAGTTTTACTTGTAAGTGGGGTTGGAAACGCTTTTCAGGATCAGTACTGGGCTAAAAACATGCAGCCCTGAGGTCTCTCATGATAGCAGGTGGTTAAATAGAAATTCGCTGCTCAGCTGACCCTGTAGGAGCAACCGTGTGCCAAAAATGTAAGCAGAATGAGCTTTTCAGTGAATAGCAGCCAGGCACATTTTAGCTAGTTTTACTTGTAAGTGGAGTTGGAAACGCTTTTCAGGATCAGTACTGGGCTCAAAACATGCAGCCCTGAGGTCTCTCATGATAGCAGGTGGTTAAATAGAAATTCGCTGCTCAGCTGACCCTGTAGGAGCAACCGTATGCCAAAAATGTAAGCAGAATGAGCTTTTCAGTGAAAAGCAGCCAGGCACATTTTAGCTAGTTTTACTTGTAAGTGGGGTTGGAAACGCTTTTCGGGCTCAGTACTGGGCTCAAAACATGCAGCCTTGAGGTCTCTCATGATAGCAGGTGGTTAAATAGAAATTCGTTGCTCAGCTGACCCTGTAGGAGCAACCGTATGCCAAAAATGTAAGCAGAATGAGCTTTTCAGTGAAAAGCAGATAGGCACATTTTAGCTAGTTTTACTTGTAAGTGAGGTTGGAAACGCTTTTCGGGCTCAGTACTGGGCTCAAAATATGCAGCCTTGAGGTCTCTCATGATAGCAGGTGGTTAAATAGAAATTCGCTGATCAGCTGACCCTGTAGGAGCAAACGTATGCCAAAAGTGTACGCAGAATGAGCTTTTCAGTGAAGAGCAGCCAGGCAAATTTTAGCTAGTTTTACTTGTAAGTGGAGTTGGAAACGCTTTTCAGGCTCAGTACTGGGCTCAAAACATGCAGCCTTGAGGTCTCTCATGATAGCAGGTGGTTAAATAGAAATTCGCTGCTCAGCTGACCCTGTAGGAGCAAACGTATGCCAAAAATGTAAGCAGAATGAGCTTTTCAGTGAATAGCAGCCAGGCACATTTTAGCTAGTTTTACTTGTAACTGGGGTTTGAAACGCTTTTCAGGATCAGTACTGGGCTCAAAACATGCAGCCCTGAGGTCTCTCATGATAGCAGGTGGTTAAATAGAAATTCGCTGATCAGCTGACCCTGTAGGAGCAAACGTATGCCAAAAATGTACGCAGAATGAGCTTTTCAGTGAAGAGCAGCCAGGCAAATTTTAGCTAGTTTTACTTGTAACTGGGGTTGGAAACTCTTTTCAGGATCAGTACTGGGCTCAAAACATGCAGCCCTGAGGTCTCTCATGATAGCAGGTGGTTAAATAGAAATTCGCTGCTCAGCTGACCCTGTAGGAGCAACCGTATGCCAAAAATGTAAGCAGAATGAGCTTTTCAGTGAATAGCAGCCAGGCACATTTTGGCTAGTTTTACTTGTAAGTGGGGTTGGAAACGCTTTTCAGGATCAGTACTGGGCTAAAAACATGCAGCCCTGAGGTCTCTCATGATAGCAGGTGGTTAAATAGAAATTCGCTGCTCAGCTGACCCTGTAGGAGCAACCGTGTGCCAAAAATGTAAGCAGAATGAGCTTTTCAGTGAATAGCAGCCAGGCACATTTTAGCTAGTTTTACTTGTAAGTGGAGTTGGAAACGCTTTTCAGGATCAGTACTGGGCTCAAAACATGCAGCCCTGAGGTCTCTCATGATAGCAGGTGGTTAAATAGAAATTCGCTGCTCAGCTGACCCTGTAGGAGCAACCGTATGCCAAAAATGTAAGCAGAATGAGCTTTTCAGTGAATAGCAGCCAGGCACATTTTAGCTAGTTTTACTTGTAAGTGGGGTTGGAAACGCTTTTCAGGATCAGTACTGGGCTCAAAACATGCAGCCCTGAGGTCTCTCATGATAGCAGGTGGTTAAATAGAAATTCGCTGCTCAGCTGACCCTGTAGGAGCAACCGTATGCCAAAAATGTAAGCAGAATGAGCTTTTCAGTGAAAAGCAGCCAGGCACATTTTAGCTAGTTTTACTTGTAAGTGAGGTTGGAAACGCTTTTCGGGCTCAGTACTGGGCTCACAACATGCAGCCCTGAGGTCTCTCATGATAGCAGGTGGTTAAATAGAAATTCGCTGCTCAGCTGACCCTGTAGGAGCAACCGTATGCCAAAAATGTAAGCAGAATGAGCTTTTCAGTGAATAGCAGCCAGGCACATTTTAGCTAGTTTTACTTGTAAGTGGGGTTTGAAACTCTTTCAGGATCAGTACTGGGCTCAAAACATGCAGCCCTGAGGTCTCTCATGATAGCAGGTGGTTAAGTAGAAATTTGCCACTTGGCTGACCCAGCAGGAGCAAACGTATTCCAAAAATGTACGCAGAATGAGCTTTTTAGTGAAGAGCAGCCACGCACATTTTAGCTAGTTTTCCTTGTAAGTGGAGTTGGAAACGCTTTTCAGGATCAGTACTGGGCTCAAAACATGCAGCCCTGAGGTCTCTCATGATAGCAGGTGGTTAAATAGAAATTCGCTGCTCAGCTGACCCGGCAGGAGCAAATGTATGCCAAAAATGTACGCAGAATGAGCTTTTCAGTGAAGAGCAGCCAGGCAAATTTTAGCTAGTTTTACTTGTAAGTGGAGTTGGAAACGCTTTTCAGGCTCAGTACTCGGCTCAAAACATGCAGCCTTAAGGTCTCTCATGATAGCAGGTGGTTAAGTAGAAATTTGCCACTTGGCTGACCCAGCAGGAGCAAACATATGCCAAAAATGTACACAGAATGAGCTTTTCAGTGAATAGCAGCCAGGCACATTTTAGCTAGTTTTCCTGTTAAGTGGGGTTGGAAACGCTTTTCAGGATCAGTACTCGGCTCAAAACATGCAGCCCTGAGGTCTCTCATGATAGCAGGTGGTTAAATAGAAATTCGCTGCTCAGCTGACCCTGTAGGAGCAACCGTATGCCAAAAATGTAAGCAGAATGAGCTTTTCAGTGAATAGCAGCCAGGCACATTTTAGCTAGTTTTACTTGTAAGTGGGGTTGGAAACGCTTTTCAGGATCAGTACTGGGCTCAAAACATGCAGCCCTGAGGTCTCTCATGATAGCAGGTGGTTAAATAGAAATTCGCTGCTCAGCTGACCCTGTAGGAGCAACCGTATGCTAAAAATGTAAGCAGAATGAGCTTTTCAGTGAAAAGCAGACAGGCACATTTTAGCTAGTTTTAATTGTAAGTGAGGTTGGAAACGCTTTTCGGGCTCAGTACTGGGCTCAAAACATGCAGCCTTGAGGTCTCTCATGATAGCAGGTGGTTAAATAGAAATTCGCTGCTCAGCTGACCCTGTAGGAGCAACCGTATGCCAAAAATGTAAGCAGAATGAGCTTTTCAGTGAAGAGCAGCCAGGCAAATTTTAGCTAGTTTTACTTGTAAGTGGAATTGGAAACGCTTTTCAGGCTCAGTACTGGGCTCAAAACATGCAGCCTTGAGGTCTCTCATGATAGCAGGTGGTTAAATAGAAATTTGCTGCTCAGCTGACCCTGTAGGAGCAAACGTACGCCAAAAATGTAAGCAGAATGAGCTTTTCAGTGAATAGCAGCCAGGCACATTTTAGCTAGTTTTACTTGTAAGTGGGGTTTGAAACTCTTTCAAGGATCAGTACTGGGCTCAAAACATGCAGCCCTGAGGTCTCTCATGATAGCAGGTGGTTAAATAGAAATCGCTGCTCAGCTGACCCTGTAGGAGCAACCGTATGCCAAAAATGTAAGCAGAATGAGCTTTTCAGTGAAAAGCAGCCAGGCACATTTTAGCTAGTTTTACTTGTAAGTGGGGTTGGAAACGCTTTTCAGGATCAGTACTGGGCTCAAAACATGCAGCCCTGAGGTCTCTCATGATAGCAGGTGGTTAAATAGAAATTCGCTGCTCAGCTGACCCTGTAGGAGCAACCGTATGCCAAAAATGTAAGCAGAATGAGCTTTTCAGTGAAAAGCAGCCAGGCACATTTTAGCTAGTTTTACTTGTAAGTGGGGTTGGAAACGCTTTTCAGGATCAGTACTGGGCTCAAAACATGCAGCCCTGAGGTCTCTCATGATAGCAGGTGGTTAAATAGAAATTCGCTGCTCAGCTGACCCTGTAGGATGCCAAAAATGTAAGCAGAATGAGCTTTTCAGTGAAAAGCAGCCAGGCACATTTTAGCTAGTTTTACTTGTAAGTGGGGTTGGAAACGCTTTTCGGGCTCAGTACTGGGCTCAAAACATGCAGCCTTGAGGTCTCTCATGATAGCAGGTGGTTAAATAGAAATTCGCTGCTCATCTGACCCTGTAGGAGCAAACGTATGCCAAAAATGTAAGCAGAATGAGCTTTTCAGTGAATAGCAGCCAGGCACATTTTAGCTAGTTTTACTTGTAAGTGGGGTTTGAAACTCTTTTCAGGATCAGTACTGCGCTCAAAACATGCAGCCCTGAGGTCTCTCATGATAGCAGGTGGTTAAGTAGAAATTTGCCACTTGGCTGACCCAGCAGGAGCAAACATATGCCAAAAATGTACACAGAATGAGCTTTTCAGTGAATAGCAGGCAGGCACATTTTAGCTAGTTTTACTTGTAAGTGAGGTTGGAAACGCTTTTCGGGCTCAGCACTGGGCTCAAAACATGCAGCCTTGAGGTCTCTCATGATAGCAGGTGGTTAAATAGAAATTCGCTGATCAGCTGACCCTGTAGGAGCAAACGTATGCCAAAAGTGTACGCAGAATGAGCTTTTCAGTGAAAAGCAGCCAGGCACATTTTAGCTAGTTTTACTTGTAAGTGAGGTTGGAAACGCTTTTCGGGCTCAGTACTGGGCTCAAAATACAGCCTTGAGGTCTCTCATGATAGCAGGTGGTTAAATAGAAATTCGCTGATCAGCTGACCCTGTAGGAGCAAACGTATGCCAAAAGTGTACGCAGAATGAGCTTTTCAGTGAAGAGCAGCCAGGCAAATTTTAGCTAGTTTTACTTGTAAGTGGAGTTGGAAACGCTTTTCAGGCTCAGTACTGGGCTCAAAACATGCAGCCTTGAGGTCTCTCATGATAGCATGTGGTTAAATAGAAATTCGCTGCTCAGCTGACCCTGTAGGAGCAAACGTATGCCAAAAATGTAAGCAGAATGAGCTTTTCAGTGAATAGCAGCCAGGCACATTTTAGCTAGTTTTACTTGTAACTGGGGTTTGAAACGCTTTTCAGGATCAGTACTGGGCTCAAAACATGCAGCCCTGAGGTCTCTCATGATAGCAGGTGGTTAAATAGAAATTCGCTGCTCAGCTGACCCTGTAGGAGCAACCGTATGCCAAAAATGTAAGCAGAATGAGCTTTTCAGTGAATAGCAGCCGGGCACATTTTAGCTAGTTTTACTTGTAAGTGGGGTTGGAAACGCTTTTCAGGATCAGTACTGGGCTCAAAACATGCAGCCCTAAGGTCTCTCATGATAGCAGGTGGTTAAATAGAAATTCGCTGCTCAGCTGACCCTGTAGGAGCAACCGTATGCCAAAAATGTAAGCAGAATGAGCTTTTCAGTGAAAAGCAGCCAGGCACATTTTAGCTAGTTTTACTTGTAAGTGGGGTTGGAAACGCTTTTCGGGCTCAGTACTGGGCTCAAAACATGCAGCCCTGAGGTCTCTCATGATAGCAGGTGGTTAAATAGAAATTCGCTGCTCAGCTGACCCTGTAGGAGCAACTGTATGCTAAAAATGTAAGCAGAATGAGCTTTTCAGTTAAAAGCAGACAGGCACATTTTAGCTAGTTTTAATTGTAAGTGAGGTTGGAAACGCTTTTCGGGCTCAGTACTGGGCTCAAAACATGCAGCCTTGAGGTCTCTCATGATAGCAGGTGGTTAAATAGAAATTCGCCGATCAGCTGACCCTGTAGGAGCAAATGTATGCCAAAAATGTACGCAGAATGAGCTTTTCAGTGAAGAGCAGCCAGGCAAATTTTAGCTAGTTTTACTTGTAAGTGGAGTTGGAAACGCTTTTCAGGCTCAGTACTGGGCTCAAAACATGCAGCCTTGAGGTCTCTCATGATAGCAGGTGGTTAAATAGAAATTCGCTGATCAGCTGACCCTGTAGGAGCAAACGTATGCCAAAAATGTACGCAGAATGAGCTTTTCAGTGAAGAGCAGCCAGGCAAATTTTAGCTAGTTTTACTTGTAACTGGGGTTGGAAACTCTTTTCAGGATCAGTACTGGGCTCAAAACATGCAGCCCTGAGGTCTCTCATGATAGCAGGTGGTTAAATAGAAATTCGCTGCTCAGCTGACCCTGTAGGAGCAACCATATGCCAAAAATGTAAGCAGAATGAGCTTTTCAGTGAATAGCAGCCAGGCACATTTTGGCTAGTTTTACTTGTAAGTGGGGTTGGAAACGCTTTTCAGGATCAGTACTGGGCTAAAAACATGCAGCCCTGAGGTCTCTCATGATAGCAGGTGGTTAAATAGAAATTCGCTGCTCAGCTGACCCTGTAGGAGCAACCGTGTGCCAAAAATGTAAGCAGAATGAGCTTTTCAGTGAATAGCAGCCAGGCACATTTTAGCTAGTTTTACTTGTAAGTGGAGTTGGAAACGCTTTTCAGGATCAGTACTGGGCTCAAAACATGCAGCCCTGAGGTCTCTCATGATAGCAGGTGGTTAAATAGAAATTCGCTGCTCAGCTGACCCTGTAGGAGCAACCGTATGCCAAAAATGTAAGCAGAATGAGCTTTTCAGTGAAAAGCAGCCAGGCACATTTTAGCTAGTTTTACTTGTAAGTGGGGTTGGAAACGCTTTTCGGGCTCAGTACTGGGCTCAAAACATGCAGCCTTGAGGTCTCTCATGATAGCAGGTGGTTAAATAGAAATTCGTTGCTCAGCTGACCCTGTAGGAGCAACCGTATGCCAAAAATGTAAGCAGAATGAGCTTTTCAGTGAAAAGCAGATAGGCACATTTTAGCTAGTTTTACTTGTAAGTGAGGTTGGAAACGCTTTTCGGGCTCAGTACTGGGCTCAAAATATGCAGCCTTGAGGTCTCTCATGATAGCAGGTGGTTAAATAGAAATTCGCTGATCAGCTGACCCTGTAGGAGCAAACGTATGCCAAAAGTGTACGCAGAATGAGCTTTTCAGTGAAGAGCAGCCAGGCAAATTTTAGCTAGTTTTACTTGTAAGTGGAGTTGGAAACGCTTTTCAGGCTCAGTACTGGGCTCAAAACATGCAGCCTTGAGGTCTCTCATGATAGCAGGTGGTTAAATAGAAATTCGCTGCTCAGCTGACCCTGTAGGAGCAAACGTATGCCAAAAATGTAAGCAGAATGAGCTTTTCAGTGAATAGCAGCCAGGCACATTTTAGCTAGTTTTACTTGTAACTGGGGTTTGAAACGCTTTTCAGGATCAGTACTGGGCTCAAAACATGCAGCCCTGAGGTCTCTCATGATAGCAGGTGGTTAAATAGAAATTCGCTGATCAGCTGACCCTGTAGGAGCAAACGTATGCCAAAAATGTACGCAGAATGAGCTTTTCAGTGAAGAGCAGCCAGGCAAATTTTAGCTAGTTTTACTTGTATCTGGGGTTGGAAACTCTTTTCAGGATCAGTACTGGGCTCAAAACATGCAGCCCTGAGGTCTCTCATGATAGCAGGTGGTTAAATAGAAATTCGCTGCTCAGCTGACCCTGTAGGAGCAACCGTATGCCAAAAATGTAAGCAGAATGAGCTTTTCAGTGAATAGCAGCCAGGCACATTTTGGCTAGTTTTACTTGTAAGTGGGGTTGGAAACGCTTTTCAGGATCAGTACTGGGCTAAAAACATGCAGCCCTGAGGTCTCTCATGATAGCAGGTGGTTAAATAGAAATTCGCTGCTCAGCTGACCCTGTAGGAGCAACCGTGTGCCAAAAATGTAAGCAGAATGAGCTTTTCAGTGAATAGCAGCCAGGCACATTTTAGCTAGTTTTACTTGTAAGTGGAGTTGGAAACGCTTTTCAGGATCAGTACTGGGCTCAAAACATGCAGCCCTGAGGTCTCTCATGATAGCAGGTGGTTAAATAGAAATTCGCTGCTCAGCTGACCCTGTAGGAGCAACCGTATGCCAAAAATGTAAGCAGAATGAGCTTTTCAGTGAATAGCAGCCAGGCACATTTTAGCTAGTTTTACTTGTAAGTGGGGTTGGAAACGCTTTTCAGGATCAGTACTGGGCTCAAAACATGCAGCCCTGAGGTCTCTCATGATAGCAGGTGGTTAAATAGAAATTCGCTGCTCAGCTGACCCTGTAGGAGCAACCGTATGCCAAAAATGTAAGCAGAATGAGCTTTTCAGTGAAAAGCAGCCAGGCACATTTTAGCTAGTTTTACTTGTAAGTGAGGTTGGAAACGCTTTTCGGGCTCAGTACTGGGCTCACAACATGCAGCCCTGAGGTCTCTCATGATAGCAGGTGGTTAAATAGAAATTCGCTGCTCAGCTGACCCTGTAGGAGCAACCGTATGCCAAAAATGTAAGCAGAATGAGCTTTTCAGTGAATAGCAGCCAGGCACATTTTAGCTAGTTTTACTTGTAAGTGGGGTTTGAAACTCTTTCAGGATCAGTACTGGGCTCAAAACATGCAGCCCTGAGGTCTCTCATGATAGCAGGTGGTTAAGTAGAAATTTGCCACTTGGCTGACCCAGCAGGAGCAAACGTATTCCAAAAATGTACGCAGAATGAGCTTTTTAGTGAAGAGCAGCCACGCACATTTTAGCTAGTTTTCCTTGTAAGTGGAGTTGGAAACGCTTTTCAGGATCAGTACTGGGCTCAAAACATGCAGCCCTGAGGTCTCTCATGATAGCAGGTGGTTAAATAGAAATTCGCTGCTCAGCTGACCCGGCAGGAGCAAATGTATGCCAAAAATGTACGCAGAATGAGCTTTTCAGTGAAGAGCAGCCAGGCAAATTTTAGCTAGTTTTACTTGTAAGTGGAGTTGGAAACGCTTTTCAGGCTCAGTACTCGGCTCAAAACATGCAGCCTTAAGGTCTCTCATGATAGCAGGTGGTTAAGTAGAAATTTGCCACTTGGCTGACCCAGCAGGAGCAAACATATGCCAAAAATGTACACAGAATGAGCTTTTCAGTGAATAGCAGCCAGGCACATTTTAGCTAGTTTTCCTGTTAAGTGGGGTTGGAAACGCTTTTCAGGATCAGTACTCGGCTCAAAACATGCAGCCCTGAGGTCTCTCATGATAGCAGGTGGTTAAATAGAAATTCGCTGCTCAGCTGACCCTGTAGGAGCAACCGTATGCCAAAAATGTAAGCAGAATGAGCTTTTCAGTGAATAGCAGCCAGGCACATTTTAGCTAGTTTTACTTGTAAGTGGGGTTGGAAACGCTTTTCAGGATCAGTACTGGGCTCAAAACATGCAGCCCTGAGGTCTCTCATGATAGCAGGTGGTTAAATAGAAATTCGCTGCTCAGCTGACCCTGTAGGAGCAACCGTATGCTAAAAATGTAAGCAGAATGAGCTTTTCAGTGAAAAGCAGACAGGCACATTTTAGCTAGTTTTAATTGTAAGTGAGGTTGGAAACGCTTTTCGGGCTCAGTACTGGGCTCAAAACATGCAGCCTTGAGGTCTCTCATGATAGCAGGTGGTTAAATAGAAATTCGCTGCTCAGCTGACCCTGTAGGAGCAACCGTGTGCCAAAAATGTAAGCAGAATGAGCTTTTCAGTGAAGAGCAGCCAGGCAAATTTTAGCTAGTTTTACTTGTAAGTGGAATTGGAAACGCTTTTCAGGCTCAGTACTGGGCTCAAAACATGCAGCCTTGAGGTCTCTCATGATAGCAGGTGGTTAAATAGAAATTTGCTGCTCAGCTGACCCTGTAGGAGCAAACGTACGCCAAAAATGTAAGCAGAATGAGCTTTTCAGTGAATAGCAGCCAGGCACATTTTAGCTAGTTTTACTTGTAAGTGGGGTTTGAAACTCTTTCAAGGATCAGTACTGGGCTCAAAACATGCAGCCCTGAGGTCTCTCATGATAGCAGGTGGTTAAATAGAAATCGCTGCTCAGCTGACCCTGTAGGAGCAACCGTATGCCAAAAATGTAAGCAGAATGAGCTTTTCAGTGAAAAGCAGCCAGGCACATTTTAGCTAGTTTTACTTGTAAGTGGGGTTGGAAACGCTTTTCAGGATCAGTACTGGGCTCAAAACATGCAGCCCTGAGGTCTCTCATGATAGCAGGTGGTTAAATAGAAATTCGCTGCTCAGCTGACCCTGTAGGAGCAACCGTATGCCAAAAATGTAAGCAGAATGAGCTTTTCAGTGAAAAGCAGCCAGGCACATTTTAGCTAGTTTTACTTGTAAGTGGGGTTGGAAACGCTTTTCAGGATCAGTACTGGGCTCAAAACATGCAGCCCTGAGGTCTCTCATGATAGCAGGTGGTTAAATAGAAATTCGCTGCTCAGCTGACCCTGTAGGATGCCAAAAATGTAAGCAGAATGAGCTTTTCAGTGAAAAGCAGCCAGGCACATTTTAGCTAGTTTTACTTGTAAGTGGGGTTGGAAACGCTTTTCGGGCTCAGTACTGGGCTCAAAACATGCAGCCTTGAGGTCTCTCATGATAGCAGGTGGTTAAATAGAAATTCGCTGCTCATCTGACCCTGTAGGAGCAAACGTATGCCAAAAATGTAAGCAGAATGAGCTTTTCAGTGAATAGCAGCCAGGCACATTTTAGCTAGTTTTACTTGTAAGTGGGGTTTGAAACTCTTTTCAGGATCAGTACTGCGCTCAAAACATGCAGCCCTGAGGTCTCTCATGATAGCAGGTGGTTAAGTAGAAATTTGCCACTTGGCTGACCCAGCAGGAGCAAACATATGCCAAAAATGTACACAGAATGAGCTTTTCAGTGAATAGCAGGCAGGCACATTTTAGCTAGTTTTACTTGTAAGTGAGGTTGGAAACGCTTTTCGGGCTCAGCACTGGGCTCAAAACATGCAGCCTTGAGGTCTCTCATGATAGCAGGTGGTTAAATAGAAATTCGCTGCTCAGCTGACCCTGTAGGAGCAACCGTATGCCAAAAATGTACGCAGAATGAGCTTTTCAGTGAAAAGCAGCCAGGCACATTTTAGCTAGTTTTACTTGTAAGTGAGGTTGGAAACGCTTTTCGGGCTCAGTACTGGGCTCAAAACATGCAGCCCTGAGGTCTCTCATGATAGCAGGTGGTTAAGTAGAAATTTGCCACTTGGCTGACCCAGCAGGAGCAAACATATGCCAAAAACGTACACAGAATGAGCTTTTCAGTGAATAGCAGGCAGGCACATTTTAGCTAGTTTTACTTGTAAGTGAGGTTGGAAACGCTTTTCGGGCTCAGCACTGGGCTCAAAACATGCAGCCTTGAGGTCTCTCATGATAGCAGGTGGTTAAATAGAAATTCGCTGCTCAGCTGACCCTGTAGGAGCAACCGTATGCCAAAAATGTAAGCAGAATGAGCTTTTCAGTGAATAGCAGCCAGGCACATTTTAGCTAGTTTTACTTGTAAGTGGGGTTGGAAACGCTTTTCAGGATCAGTACTGGGCTCAAAACATGCAGCCCTGAGGTCTCTCATGATAGCAGGTGGTTAAATAGAAATTCGCTGCTCAGCTGACCCTGTAGGAGCAAACGTATGCCAAAAATGTACGCAGAATGAGCTTTTCAGTGAAGAGCAGCCAGGCACATTTTAGCTAGTTTTACTTGTAAGTGGAGTTGGAAACTATTTTCAGGATCAGTACTGGGCTCAAAACATGCAGCCTTGAGGTCTCTCATGATAGCAGGTGGTTAAATAGAAATTCGCTGCTCAGCTGACCCTGTAGGAGCAACCGTATGCCAAAAATGTAAGCAGAATGAGCTTTTCAGTGAATAGCAGCCAGGCACATTTTAGCTAGTTTTACTTGTAAGTGGGGTTGGAAACGCTTTTCAGGATCAGTACTGGGCTCAAAGCATGCAGCCCTGAGGTCTCTCATGATAGCAGGTGGTTAAATAGAAATTCGCTGCTCAGCTGACCCTGTAGGAGCAACCGTATGCCAAAAATGTAAGCAGAATGAGCTTTTCAGTGAAAAGCAGCCAGGCACATTTTAGCTAGTTTTACTTGTAAGTGAGGTTGGAAACGCTTTTCGGGCTCAGTACTGGGCTCAAAACATGCAGCCTTGAGGTCTCTCATGATAGCAGGTGGTTAAATAGAAATTCGCTGATCAGCTGACCCTGTAGGAGCAAACGTATGCCAAAAATGTACGCAGAATGAGCTTTTCAGTGAAGAGCAGCCAGGCAAATTTTAGCTAGTTTTACTTGTAAGTGGAGTTGGAAACTATTTTCAGGATCAGTACTGGGCTCAAAACATGCAGCCTTGAGGTCTCTCATGATAGCAGGTGGTTAAATAGAAATTCGCTGCTCAGCTGACCCTGTAGGAGCAAACGTATGCCAAAAATGTAAGCAGAATGAGCTTTTCAGTGAATAGCAGCCAGGCGAATTTTAGCTAGTTTTACTTGTAACTGGGGTTTGAAACTCTTTTCAGGATCAGTACTGGGCTCAAAACATGCAGCCCTGAGGTCTCTCATGATAGCAGGTGGTTAAATAGAAATTCGCTGCTCAGCTGACACTGTAGGAGCAACCGTATGCCAAAAATGTAAGCAGAATGAGCTTTTCAGTGAATAGCAGCCAGGCACATTTTAGCTAGTTTTACTTGTAAGTGGAGTTGGAAACGCTTTTCAGGATCAGTACTGGGCTCAAACCATGCAGCCCTGAGGTCTCTCATGACAGCAGGTGGTTAAATAGAAATTCGCTGCTCAGCTGACCCTGTAGGAGCAACCGTATGCCAAAAATGTAAGCAGAATGAGCTTTTCAGTGAAAAGCAGCCAGGCACATTTTAGCTAGTTTTACTTGTAAGTGGAGTTGGAAACGCTTTTCAGGATCAGTACTGGGCTCAAAACATGCAGCCCTGAGGTCTCTCATGATAGCAGGTGGTTAAATAGAAATTCGCTGCTCAGCTGACCCTGTAGGAGCAACCGTATGCCAAAAATGTAAGCAGAATGAGCTTTTCAGTGAATAGCAGCCAGGCACATTTTAGCTAGTTTTACTTGTAAGTGGGGTTGGAAACGCTTTTCAGGATCAGTACTGGGCTCAAAACATGCAGCCCTGAGGTCTCTCATGATAGCAGGTGGTTAAATAGAAATTCGCTGCTCAGCTGACCCTGTAGGAACAACCGTATGCCAAAAATGTAAGCAGAATGAGCTTTTCAGTGAAAAGCAGCCAGGCACATTTTAGCTAGTTTTACTTGTAAGTGGGGTTGGAAACGCTTTTCGGGCTCAGTACTGGGCTCAAAACATGCAGCCTTGAGGTCTCTCATGATAGCAGGTGGTTAAATAGAAATTCGCTGCTCAGCTGACCCTGTAGGAGCAAACATATGCCAAAAATGTACACAGAATGAGCTTTTCAGTGAATAGCAGCCAGGCACATTTTAGCTAGTTTTACTTGTAAGTGGGGTTGGAAACGCTTTTCAGGATCAGTACTCGGCTCAAAACATGCAGCCCTGAGGTCTCTCATGATAGCAGGTGGTTAAATAGAAATTCGCTGCTCAGCTGACCCTGTAGGAGCAACCGTATGCCAAAAATGTAAGCAGAATGAGCTTTTCAGTGAAGAGCAGCCAGGCAAATTTTAGCTAGTTTTACTTGTAAGTGGAATTGGAAACGCTTTTCAGGCTCAGTACTGGGCTCAAAACATGCAGCCTTGAGGTCTCTCATGATAGCAGGTGGTTAAATAGAAATTTGCTGCTCAGCTGACCCTGTAGGAGCAAACGTACGCCAAACATGTAAGCAGAATGAGCTTTTCAGTGAATAGCAGCCAGGCACATTTTAGCTAGTTTTACTTGTAAGTGGGGTTTGAAACTCTTTTCAGGATCAGTACTGGGCTCAAAACATGCAGCCCTGAGGTCTCTCATGATAGCAGGTGGTTAAATAGAAATCGCTGCTCAGCTGACGCTGTAGGAGCAACCGTATGCCAAAAATGTAAGCAGAATGAGCTTTTCAGTGAAAAGCAGCCAGGCACATTTTAGCTAGTTTTACTTGTAAGTGGGGTTGGAAACGCTTTTCAGGATCAGTACTGGGCTCAAAACATGCAGCCCTGAGGTCTCTCATGATAGCAGGTGGTTAAATAGAAATTCGCTGCTCAGCTGACCCTGTAGGAACAACCGTATGCCAAAAATGTAAGCAGAATGAGCTTTTCAGTGAAAAGCAGCCAGGCACATTTTAGCTAGTTTTACTTGTAAGTGGGGTTGGAAACGCTTTTCGGGCTCAGTACTGGGCTCAAAACATGCAGCCTTGAGGTCTCTCATGATAGCAGGTGGTTAAATAGAAATTCGCTGCTCAGCTGACCCTGTAGGAGCAAACGTATGCCAAAAATGTAAGCAGAATGAGCTTTTCAGTGAATAGCAGCCAGGCACATTTTAGCTAGTTTTACTTGTAAGTGGGGTTTGAAACTCTTTTCAGGATCAGTACTGCGCTCAAAACATGCAGCCCTGAGGTCTCTCATGATAGCAGGTGGTTGAGTAGAAATTTGCCACTTGGCTGACCCAGCAGGAGCAAACATATGCCAAAAATGTACACAGAATGAGCTTTTCAGTGAATAGCAGCCAGGCACATTTTAGCTAGTTTTACTTGTAAGTGGGGTTGGAAACGCTTTTCAGGATCAGTACTCGGCTCAAAACATGCAGCCCTGAGGTCTCTCATGATAGCAGGTGGTTAAATAGAAATTCGCTGCTCAGCTGACCCTGTAGGAGCAACCGTATGCCAAAAATGTAAGCAGAATGAGCTTTTCAGTGAATAGCAGCCAGGCATATTTTAGCTAGTTTTACTTGTAAGTGGGGTTGGAAACGCTTTTCAGGATCAGTACTGGGCTCAAAACATGCAGCCCTGAGGTCTCTCATGATAGCAGGTGGTTAAATAGAAATTCGCTGCTCAGCTGACCCTGTAGGAGCAACCGTATGCCAAAAATGTAAGCAGAATGAGCTTTTCAGTGAAGAGCAGCCAGGCAAATTTTAGCTAGTTTTACTTGTAAGTGGAATTGGAAACGCTTTTCAGGCTCAGTACTGGGCTCAAAACATGCAGCCTTGAGGTCTCTCATGATAGCAGGTGGTTAAATAGAAATTTGCTGCTCAGCTGACCCTGTAGGAGCAAACGTACGCCAAAAATGTAAGCAGAATGAGCTTTTCAGTGAATAGCAGCCAGGCACATTTTAGCTAGTTTTACTTGTAAGTGGGGTTTGAAACTCTTTTCAGGATCAGTACTGGGCTCAAAACATGCAGCCCTGAGGTCTCTCATGATAGCAGGTGGTTAAATAGAAATCGCTGCTCAGCTGACCCTGTAGGAGCAAACGTATGCCAAAAATGTAAGCAGAATGAGCTTTTCAGTGAAAAGCAGCCAGGCACATTTTAGCTAGTTTTACTTGTAAGTGGGGTTGGAAACGCTTTTCAGGATCAGTACTGGGCTCAAAACATGCAGCCCTGAGGTCTCTCATGATAGCAGGTGGTTAAATAGAAATTCGCTGCTCAGCTGACCCTGTAGGAGCAACCGTATACCAAAAATGTAAGCAGAATGAGCTTTTCAGTGAAAAGCAGCCAGGCACATTTTAGCTAGTTTTACTTGTAAGTGAGGTTGGAAACGCTTTTCGGGCTCAGTACTGGGCTCAAAACATGCAGCCTTGAGGTCTCTCATGATAGCAGGTGGTTAAATAGAAATTCGCTGCTCAGCTGACCCTGTAGGAGCAAACGTATGCCAAAAATGTAAGCAGAATGAGCTTTTCAGTGAAAAGCAGCCAGGCACATTTTAGCTAGTTTTACTTGTAAGTGAGGTTGGAAACGCTTTTCGGGCTCAGTACTGGGCTCAAAACATGCAGCCTTGAGGTCTCTCATGATAGCAGGTGGTTAAATAGAAATTCGCTGATCAGCTGACTCTGTAGGAGCAAACGTATGCCAAAAATGTACGCAGAATGAGCTTTTCAGTGAATAGCAGCCAGGCACATTTTAGCTAGTTTTACTTGTAAGTGGGGTTTGAAACTCTTTTCAGGATCAGTACTGCGCTCAAAACATGCAGCCCTGAGGTCTCTCATGATAGCAGGTGGTTAAGTAGAAATTTGCCACTTGGCTGACCCAGCAGGAGCAAACATATCCCAAAAATGTACACAGAATGAGCTTTTCAGTGAATAGCAGCCAGGCACATTTTAGCTAGTTTTACATGTAAGTGGGGTTGGAAACGCTTTTCAGGATCAGTACTCGGCTCAAAACATGCAGCCCTGAGGTCTCTCATGATAGCAGGTGGTTAAATAGAAATTCGCTGCTCAGCTGACCCTGTAGGAGCAACCGTATGCCAAAAATGTAAGCAGAATGAGCTTTTCAGTGAATAATAGCAGCCAGGCACATTTTAGCTAGTTTTACTTGTAAGTGGGGTTGGAAACGCTTTTCAGGATCAGTACTGGGCTCAAAACATGCAGCCCTGAGGTCTCTCATGATAGCAGGTGGTTAAATAGAAATTTGCTGCTCAGCTGACCCTGTAGGAGCAACCGTATGCCAAAAATGTAAGCAGAATGAGCTTTTCAGTGAAAAGCAGCCAGGCACATTTTAGCTAGTTTTACTTGTAAGTAAAGTAAGCCAGGCACATTTTAGCTAGTTTTACTTGTAAGTGGGGTTGGAAACGCTTTTCAGGATCAGTACTGGGCTCAAAACATGCAGCCCTGAGGTCTCTCATGATAGCAGGTGGTTAAATAGAAATTTGCTGCTCAGCTGACCCTGTAGGAGCAACTGTATGCCAAAAATGTAAGCAGAATAAGCTTTTCAGTGAAGAGCAGCCAGGCAAATTTTAGCTAGTTTTACTTGTAAGTGGAGTTGGAAACGCTTTTCAGGCTCAGTACTGGGCTCAAAACATGCAGCCCTGAGGTCTCTCATGATAGCTGGTGGTTAAATAGAAATTTGCTGCTCAGCTGATCCTATAGGAGCAAACGTATGCCAAAAATGTAAGCAGAATGAGCTTTTCAGTGAATAGCAGCCAGGCACATTATAGCTAGTTTTACTTTTAAGTGGGGTTGGAAATGCTTTTCAGGCTCAGTACTGGGCTCAAAAGATGCAGCTCTGAGGTCTCTCCTGATAGCGGGTGGTTAAGTATAAATTTGCCACTTGGCTGACCCAGCAGAGCAAACGTATGCCAAAAATGTACACAGAATGAGCTTTTCAGTGAATAGCAGCCAGGCACATTTTAGCTAGTTTTACTTGTAAGTGGGGTTGGAAACGCTTTTCAGGATCAGTACTGGGCTCAAAACATGCAGCCCTGAGGTCTCTCATGATAGCAGGTGGTTAAATAGAAATTCGCTATTCAGCTGACCCGGCAGGAGCAAACGTATTCCAAAAATGTACGCAGAATGAGCTTTTTAGTGAAGAGCAGCCACGCGCATTTTAGCTAGTTTTACTTGTAAGTGGAGTTGGAAACGCTTTTCAGGATCAGTACTGGGCTCAAAACATGCAGCCCTGAGGTCTCTCATGATAGCAGGTGGTTAAATAGAAATTCGCTGCTCAGCTGACCCGGTAGGAGCCAATGTATGCCAAAAATGTACGCAGAATGAGCTTTTCAGTGAAGAGCAGCCAGGCCAATTTTAGCTAGTTTTACTTGTAAGTGGAGTTGGAAACGCTTTTCAGGCTCAGTACTGGGCTCAAAAGTGCAAGCCTTAAGGTCTCTCATGATAGCAGGTGGTTAAATAGAAATTCGCTGCTCAGCTGACCCTGTAGGAGCAAACGTATGCCAAAAAATGTAAGCAGAATGAGCTTTTCAGTGAATAGCAGCCAGGCACATTTTAGCTAGTTTTCCTGTTAAGTGGGGTTGGAAACGCTTTTCAGGATCAGTACTGGGCTCAAAACATGCAGCCCTGAGGTCTCTCATGATAGCAGGTGGTTAAATAGAAATTCGCTGCTCAGCTGACCCAGCAGGAGCAAACGTATGCCGCAGAATGAGCTTTTCAGTGAAGAGCAGCCAGGCACATTTTAGCTAGTTTTACTTGTAAGTGGAGTTGGAAACGCTTTTCAGGATCAGTACTGGGCTCAAAACATGCAGCCCTGAGGTCTCTCATGATAGCAGGTGGTTAAATAGAAATTCGCTGCTCAGCTGACCCTGTAGGAGCAACCGTATGCCAAAAATGTAAGCAGAATGAGCTTTTCAGTGAATAGCAGCCGGGCACATTTTAGCTAGTTTTACTTGTAAGTGGGGTTGGAAACGCTTTTCAGGATCAGTACTGGGCTCAAAACATGCAGCCCTGAGGTCTCTCATGATAGCAGGTGGTTAAATAGAAATTCGCTGCTCAGCTGACCCTGTAGGAGCAACCGTATGCCAAAAATGTAAGCAGAATGAGCTTTTCAGTGAAAAGCAGCCAGGCACATTTTAGCTAGTTTTACTTGTAAGTGGGGTTGGAAACGCTTTTCGGGCTCAGTACTGGGTTCAAAACATGCAGCCCTGAGGTCTCTCATGATAGCAGGTGGTTAAATAGAAATTTGCTGCTCAGCTGACCCTGTAGGAGCAACCGTATGCCAAAAATGTAAGCAGAATGAGCTTTTCAGTGAAAAGCAGACAGGCACATTTTAGCTAGTTTTAATTGTAAGTGAGGTTGGAAACGCTTTTCGGGCTCAGTACTGGGCTCAAAACATGCAGCCTTGAGGTCTCTCATGATAGCAGGTGGTTAAATAGAAATTCGCTGCTCAGCTGACCCTGTAGGAGCAACCGTATGCCAAAAATGTAAGCAGAATGAGCTTTTCAGTGAAAAGCAGACAGGCACATTTTAGCTAGTTTTAATTGTAAGTGAGGTTGGAAACGCTTTTCGGGCTCAGTACTGGGCTCAAAACATGCAGCCTTGAGGTCTCTCATGATAGCAGGTGGTTAAATAGAAATTCGCTGATCAGCTGACCCTGTAGGAGCAAACGTATGCCAAAAATGTACGCAGAATGAGCTTTTCAGTGAAGAGCAGCCAGGCAAATTTTAGCTAGTTTTACTTGTAAGTGGAGTTGGAAACGCTTTTCAGGCTCAGTACTGGGCTCAAAACATGCAGCCTTGAGGTCTCTCATGATAGCAGGTGGTTAAATAGAAATTCGCTGCTCAGCTGACCCTGTAGGAGCAAACGTATGCCAAAAATGTAAGCAGAATGAGCTTTTCAGTGAAGAGCAGCCAGGCACATTTTAGCTAGTTTTACTTGTAACTGGGGTTGGAAACTCTTTTCAGGATCAGTACTGGGCTCAAAACATGCAGCCCTGAGGTCTCTCATGATAGCAGGTGGTTAAATAGAAATTCGCTGCTCAGCTGACCCTGTAGGAGCAACCGTATGCCAAAAATGTAAGCAGAATGAGCTTTTCAGTGAATAGCAGCCAGGCACATTTTGGCTAGTTTTACTTGTAAGTGGGGTTGGAAACGCTTTTCAGGATCAGTACTGGGCTCAAAACATGCAGCCCTGAGGTCTCTCATGATAGCAGGTGGTTAAATAGAAATTCGCTGCTCAGCTGACCCTGTAGGAGCAACCGTATGCCAAAAATGTAAGCAGAATGAGCTTTTCAGTGAATAACAGCCAGGCACATTTTAGCTAGTTTTACTTGTAAGTGGAGTTGGAAACGCCTTTCAGGATCAGTACTGGGCTCAAAACATGCAGCCCTGAGGTCTCTCATGATAGCAGGTGGTTAAATAGAAATTCGCTGCTCAGCTGACCCTGTAGGAGCAACCGTATGCCAAAAATGTAAGCAGAATGAGCTTTTCAGTGAATAGCAGCCAGGCACATTTTAGCTAGTTTTACTTGTAAGTGGGGTTGGAAACGCTTTTCAGGATCAGTACTGGGCTCAAAACATGCAGCCCTGAGGTCTCTCATGATAGCAGGTGGTTAAATAGAAATTCGCTGCTCAGCTGACCCTGTAGGAGCAACCGTATGCCAAAAATGTAAGCAGAATGAGCTTTTCAGTGAAAAGCAGCCAGGCACATTTTAGCTAGTTTTACTTGTAAGTGGGGTTGGAAACGCTTTTCGGGCTCAGTACTGGGCTCAAAACATGCAGCCTTGAGGTCTCTCATGATAGCAGGTGGTTAAATAGAAATTCGCTGCTCAGCTGACCCTGTAGGAGCAACCGTATGCCAAAAATGTAAGCAGAATGAGCTTTTCAGTGAAAAGCAGATAGGCACATTTTAGCTAGTTTTACTTGTAAGTGAGGTTGGAAACGCTTTTCGGGCTCAGTACTGGGCTCAAAATATGCAGCCTTGAGGTCTCTCATGATAGCAGGTGGTTAAATAGAAATTCGCTGCTCAGCTGACCCTGTAGGAGCAAACGTATGCCAAAAGTGTACGCAGAATGAGCTTTTCAGTGAAGAGCAGCCAGGCAAATTTTAGCTAGTTTTACTTGTAAGTGGAGTTGGAAACGCTTTTCAGGCTCAGTACTGGGCTCAAAACATGCAGCCTTGAGGTCTCTCATGATAGCAGGTGGTTAAATAGAAATTCGCTGCTCAGCTGACCCTGTAGGAGCAAACGTATGCCAAAAATGTAAGCAGAATGAGCTTTTCAGTGAATAGCAGCCAGGCACATTTTAGCTAGTTTTACTTGTAACTGGGGTTTGAAACGCTTTTCAGGATCAGTACTGGGCTCAAAACATGCAGCCCTGAGGTCTCTCATGATAGCAGGTGGTTAAATAGAAATTCGCTGCTCAGCTGACCCTGTAGGAGCAACCGTATGCCAAAAACGTAAGCAGAATGAGCTTTTCAGTGAAAAGCAGCCAGGCACATTTTAGCTAGTTTTACTTGTAAGTGGGGTTGGAAATGCTTTTCGGGCTCAGTACTGGGCTCAAAACATGCAGCCCTGAGGTCTCTCATGATAGCAGGTGGTTAAATAGAAATTCGCTGCTCAGCTGACCCTGTAGGAGCAACTGTATGCTAAAAATGTAAGCAGAATGAGCTTTTCAGTGAAAAGCAGACAGGCACATTTTAGCTAGTTTTAATTGTAAGTGAGGTTGGAAACGCTTTTTGGGCTCAGTACTGGGCTCAAAACATGCAGCCTTGAGGTCTCTCATGATAGCAGGTGGTTAAATAGAAATTCGCTGATCAGCTGACCCTGTAGGAGCAAACGTATGCCAAAAATGTACGCAGAATGAGCTTTTCAGTGAAGAGCAGCCAGGCAAATTTTAGCTAGTTTTACTTGTAAGTGGAGTTGGAAACGCTTTTCAGGCTCAGTACTGGGCTCAAAACATGCAGCCTTGAGGTCTCTCATGATAGCAGGTGGTTAAATAGAAATTCGCTGATCAGCTGACCCTGTAGGAGCAAACGTATGCCAAAAATGTACGCAGAATGAGCTTTTCAGTGAAGAGCAGCCAGGCAAATTTTAGCTAGTTTTACTTGTAACTGGGGTTGGAAACTCTTTTCAAGATCAGTACTGGGCTCAAAACATGCAGCCCTGAGGTCTCTCATGATAGCAGGTGGTTAAATAGAAATTCGCTGCTCAGCTGACCCTGTAGGAGCAACCGTATGCCAAAAATGTAAGCAGAATGAGCTTTTCAGTGAAGAGCAGCCAGGCACATTTTGGCTAGTTTTACTTGTAAGTGGGGTTGGAAACGCTTTTCAGGTTCAGTACTGGGCTAAAAACATGCAGCCCTGAGGTCTCTCATGATAGCAGGTGGTTAAATAGAAATTCGCTGCTCAGCTGACCCTGTAGGAGCAACCGTGTGCCAAAAATGTAAGCAGAATGAGCTTTTCAGTGAATAGCAGCCAGGCACATTTTAGCTAGTTTTACTTGTAAGTGGAGTTGGAAACGCTTTTCAGGATCAGTACTGGGCTCAAAACATGCAGCCCTGAGGTCTCTCATGATAGCAGGTGGTTAAATAGAAATTCGCTGCTCAGCTGACCCTGTAGGAGCAACCGTATGCCAAAAATGTAAGCAGAATGAGCTTTTCAGTGAAAAGCAGCCAGGCACATTTTAGCTAGTTTTACTTGTAAGTGGGGTTGGAAACGCTTTTCGGGCTCAGTACTGGGCTCAAAACATGCAGCCCTGAGGTCTCTCATGATAGCAGGTGGTTAAATAGAAATTCGCTGCTCAGCTGACCCTGTAGGAGCAACTGTATGCTAAAAATGTAAGCAGAATGAGCTTTTCAGTGAAAAGCAGACAGGCACATTTTAGCTAGTTTTAATTGTAAGTGAGGTTGGAAACGCTTTTCGGGCTCAGTACTGGGCTCAAAACATGCAGCCTTGAGGTCTCTCATGATAGCAGGTGGTTAAATAGAAATTCGCTGATCAGCTGACCCTGTAGGAGCAAACGTATGCCAAAAATGTACGCAGAATGAGCTCTTCAGTGAAGAGCAGCCAGGCAAATTTTAGCTAGTTTTACTTGTAAGTGGAGTTGGAAACGCTTTTCAGGCTCAGTACTGGGCTCAAAACATGCAGCCTTGAGGTCTCTCATGATAGCAGGTGGTTAAATAGAAATTCGCTGATCAGCTGACCCTGTAGGAGCAAACGTATGCCAAAAATGTACGCAGAATGAGCTTTTCAGTGAAGAGCAGCCAGGCAAATTTTAGCTAGTTTTACTTGTAACTGGGGTTGGAAACTCTTTTCAGGATCAGTACTGGGCTCAAAACATGCAGCCCTGAGGTCTCTCATGATAGCAGGTGGTTAAATAGAAATTCGCTGCTCAGCTGACCCTGTAGGAGCAACCGTATGCCAAAAATGTAAGCAGAATGAGCTTTTCAGTGAAGAGCAGCCAGGCACATTTTGGCTAGTTTTACTTGTAAGTGGGGTTGGAAACGCTTTTCAGGATCAGTACTGGGCTAAAAACATGCAGCCCTGAGGTCTCTCATGATAGCAGGTGGTTAAATAGAAATTCGCTGCTCAGCTGACCCTGTAGGAGCAACCGTGTGCCAAAAATGTAAGCAGAATGAGCTTTTCAGTGAATAGCAGCCAGGCACATTTTAGCTAGTTTTACTTGTAAGTGGAGTTGGAAACGCTTTTCAGGATCAGTACTGGGCTCAAAACATGCAGCCCTGAGGTCTCTCATGATAGCAGGTGGTTAAATAGAAATTCGCTGCTCAGCTGACCCTGTAGGAGCAACCGTATGCAAAAAATGTAAGCAGAATGAGCTTTTCAGTGAATAGCAGCCAGGCACATTTTAGCTAGTTTTACTTGTAAGTGGGGTTGGAAACGCTTTTCAGGATCAGTACTGGGCTCAAAACATGCAGCCCTGAGGTCTCTCATGATAGCAGGTGGTTAAATAGAAATTCGCTGCTCAGCTGACCCTGTAGGAGCAACCGTATGCCAAAAATGTAAGCAGAATGAGCTTTTCAGTGAAAAGCAGCCAGGCACATTTTAGCTAGTTTTACTTGTAAGTGAGGTTGGAAACGCTTTTCGGGCTCAGTACTGGGCTCACAACATGCAGCCCTGAGGTCTCTCATGATAGCAGGTGGTTAAATAGAAATTCGCTGCTCAGCTGACCCTGTAGGAGCAACCGTATGCCAAAAATGTAAGCAGAATGAGCTTTTCAGTGAATAGCAGCCAGGCACATTTTAGCTAGTTTTACTTGTAAGTGGGGTTTGAAACTCTTTCAGGATCAGTACTGGGCTCAAAACATGCAGCCCTGAGGTCTCTCATGATAGCAGGTGGTTAAGTAGAAATTTGCCACTTGGCTGACCCAGCAGGAGCAAACGTATTCCAAAAATGTACGCAGAATGAGCTTTTTAGTGAAGAGCAGCCACGCACATTTTAGCTAGTTTTCCTTGTAAGTGGAGTTGGAAACGCTTTTCGGGCTCAGTACTGGGCTCAAAACATGCAGCCTTGAAGTCTCTCATGATAGCAGGTGGTTAAATAGAAATTCGCTGATCAGCTGACCCTGTAGGAGCAAACGTATGCCAAAAATGTACGCAGAATGAGCTTTTCAGTGAAGAGCAGCCAGGCAAATTTTAGCTAGTTTTACTTGTAACTGGGGTTGGAAACTCTTTTCAGGATCAGTACTGGGCTCAAAACATGCAGCCCTGAGGTCTCTCATGATAGCAGGTGGTTAAATAGAAATTCGCTGCTCAGCTGACCCTGTAGGAGCAACCGTATGCCAAAAATGTAAGCAGAATGAGCTTTTCAGTGAATAGCAGCCAGGCACATTTTGGCTAGTTTTACTTGTAAGGGGGGTTAGAAACGCTTTTCAGGATCAGTACTGGGCTAAAAACATGCAGCCCTGAGGTCTCTCATGATAGCAGGTGGTTAAATAGAAATTCGCTGCTCAGCTGACCCTGTAGGAGCAACCGTGTGCCAAAAATGTAAGCAGAATGAGCTTTTCAGTGAATAGCAGCCAGGCACATTTTAGCTAGTTTTACTTGTAAGTGGAGTTGGAAACGCTTTTCAGGATCAGTACTGGGCTCAAAACATGCAGCCCTGAGGTCTCTCATGATAGCAGGTGGTTAAATAGAAATTCGCTGCTCAGCTGACCCTGTAGGAGCAACCGTATGCCAAAAATGTAAGCAGAATTAGCTTTTCAGTGAATAGCAGCCAGGCACATTTTAGCTAGTTTTACTTGTAAGTGGGGTTGGAAACGCTTTTCAGGATCAGTACTGGGCTCAAAACATGCAGCCCTGAGGTCTCTCATGATAGCAGGTGGTTAAATAGAAATTCGCTGCTCAGCTGACCCTGTAGGAGCAACCGTATGCCAAAAATGTAAGCAGAATGAGCTTTTCAGTGAAAAGCAGCCAGGCACATTTTAGCTAGTTTTACTTGTAAGTGAGGTTGGAATCGCTTTTCGGGCTCAGTACTGGGCTCACAACATGCAGCCTTGAGGTCTCTCATGATAGCAGGTGGTTAAATAGAAATTCGCTGATCAGCTGACCCTGTAGGAGCAAACATATGCCAAAAATTTACGCAGAATGAGCTTTTCAGTGAAGAGCAGCCAGGCAAATTTTAGCTAGTTTTACTTGTAAGTGGAGTTGGAAACGCTTTTCAGGCTCAGTACTGGGCTCAAAACATGCAGCCTTGAGGTCTCTCATGATAGCAGGTGGTTAAATAGAAATTCGCTGCTAGGCTGACCCTGTAGGAGCAAACGTATGCCAAAAATGTAAGCAGAATGAGCTTTTCAGTGAATAGCAGCCAGGCACATTTTAGCTAGTTTTACTTGTAAGTGGGGTTTGAAACTCTTTTCAGGATCAGTACTGGGCTCAAAACATGCAGCCCTGAGGTCTCTCATGATAGCAGGTGGTTAAGTAGAAATTTGCCACTTGGCTGACCCAGCAGGAGCAAACGTATTCCAAAAATGTACGCAGAATGAGCTTTTTAGTGAAGAGCAGCCACGCACATTTTAGCTAGTTTTCCTTGTAAGTGGAGTTGGAAACGCTTTTCAGGATCAGTACTGGGCTCAAAACATGCAGCCCTGAGGTCTCTCATGATAGCAGGTGGTTAAATAGAAATTCGCTGCTCAGCTGACCCGGCAGGAGCAAATGTATGCCAAAAATGAACGCAGAATGAGCTTTTCAGTGAAGAGCAGCCAGGCAAATTTTAGCTAGTTTTACTTGTAAGTGGAGTTGGAAACGCTTTTCAGGCTCAGTACTCGGCTCAAAACATGCAGCCTTAAGGTCTCTCATGATAGCAGGTGGTTAAGTAGAAATTTGCCACTTGGCTGACCCAGCAGGAGCAAACATATGCCAAAAATGTACACAGAATGAGCTTTTCAGTGAATAGCAGCCAGGCACATTTTAGCTAGTTTTCCTGTTAAGTGGGGTTGGAAACGCTTTTCAGGATCAGTACTCGGCTCAAAACATGCAGCCCGGAGGTCTCTCATGATAGCAGGTGGTTAAATAGAAATTCGCTGCTCAGCTGACCCTGTAGGAGCAACCATATGCCAAAAATGTAAGCAGAATGAGCTTTTCAGTGAATAGCAGCCAGGCACATTTTAGCTAGTTTTACTTGTAAGTGGGGTTGGAAACGCTTTTCAGGATCAGTACTGGGCTCAAAACATGCAGCCCTGAGGTCTCTCATGATAGCAGGTGGTTAAATAGAAATTCGCTGCTCAGCTGACCCTGTAGGAGCAACCGTATGCTAAAAATGTAAGCAGAATGAGCTTTTCAGTGAAAAGCAGACAGGCACATTTTAGCTAGTTTTAATTGTAAGTGAGGTTGGAAACGCTTTTCGGGCTCAGTACTGGGCTCAAAACATGCAGCCTTGAGGTCTCTCATGATAGCAGGTGGTTAAATAGAAATTCGCTGATCAGCTGACCCTGTAGGAGCAAACGTATGCCAAAAATGTACGCAGAATGAGCTTTTCAGTGAAGAGCAGCCAGGCAAATTTTAGCTAGTTTTACTTGTAACTGGGGTTGGAAACTCTTTTCAGGATCAGTACTGGGCTCAAAACATGCAGCCCTGAGGTCTCTCATGATAGCAGGTGGTTAAATAGAAATTCGCTGCTCAGCTGACCCTGTAGGAGCAACCGTATGCCAAAAATGTAAGCAGAATGAGCTTTTCAGTGAATAGCAGCCAGGCACATTTTGGCTAGTTTTACTTGTAAGTGGGGTTGGAAACGCTTTTCAGGATCAGTACTGGGCTAAAAACATGCAGCCCTGAGGTCTCTCATGATAGCAGGTGGTTAAATAGAAATTCGCTGCTCAGCTGACCCTGTAGGAGCAACCGTGTGCCAAAAATGTAAGCAGAATGAGCTTTTCAGTGAATAGCAGCCAGGCACAATTTAGCTAGTTTTACTTGTAAGTGGAGTTGGAAACGCTTTTCAGGATCAGTACTGGGCTCAAAACATGCAGCCCTGAGGTCTCTCATGATAGCAGGTGGTTAAATAGAAATTCGCTGCTCAGCTGACCCTGTAGGAGCAACCGTATGCCAAAAATGTAAGCAGAATGAGCTTTTCAGTGAATAGCAGCCAGGCACATTTTAGCTAGTTTTACTTGTAAGTGGGGTTGGAAACGCTTTTCAGGATCAGTACTGGGCTCAAAACATGCAGCCCTGAGGTCTCTCATGATAGCAGGTGGTTAAATAGAAATTCGCTGCTCAGCTGACCCTGTAGGAGCAACCGTATGCCAAAAATGTAAGCAGAATGAGCTTTTCAGTGAAAAGCAGCCAGGCACATTTTAGCTAGTTTTACTTGTAAGTGAGGTTGGAAACGCTTTTCGGGCTCAGTACTGGGCTCACAACATGCAGCCTTGAGGTCTCTCATGATAGCAGGTGGTTAAATAGAAATTCGCTGATCAGCTGACCCTGTAGGAGCAAACGTATGCCAAAAATTTACGCAGAATGAGCTTTTCAGTGAAGAGCAGCCAGGCAAATTTTAGCTAGTTTTACTTGTAAGTGGAGTTGGAAACGCTTTTCAGGCTCAGTACTGGGCTCAAAACATGCAGCCTTGAGGTCTCTCATGATAGCAGGTGGTTAAATAGAAATTCGCTGCTAGGCTGACCCTGTAGGAGCAAACGTATGCCAAAAATGTAAGCAGAATGAGCTTTTCAGTGAATAGCAGCCAGGCACATTTTAGCTAGTTTTACTTGTAAGTGGAGTTGGAAACGCTTTTCAGGCTCAGTACTGGGCTCAAAACATGCAGCCTTGAGGTCTCTCATGATAGCAGGTGGTTAAATAGAAATTCGCTGATCAGCTGACCCTGTAGGAGCAAACGTATGCCAAAAATGTACGCAGAATGAGCTTTTCAGTGAAGAGCAGCCAGGCAAATTTTAGCTAGTTTTACTTGTAACTGGGGTTGGAAACTCTTTTCAAGATCAGTACTGGGCTCAAAACATGCAGCCCTGAGGTCTCTCATGATAGCAGGTGGTTAAATAGAAATTCGCTGCTCAGCTGACCCTGTAGGAGCAACCGTATGCCAAAAATGTAAGCAGAATGAGCTTTTCAGTGAATAGCAGCCAGGCACATTTTGGCTAGTTTTACTTGTAAGTGGGGTTGGAAACGCTTTTCAGGTTCAGTACTGGGCTAAAAACATGCAGCCCTGAGGTCTCTCATGATAGCAGGTGGTTAAATAGAAATTCGCTGCTCAGCTGACCCTGTAGGAGCAACCGTGTGCCAAAAATGTAAGCAGAATGAGCTTTTCAGTGAATAGCAGCCAGGCACATTTTAGCTAGTTTTACTTGTAAGTGGAGTTGGAAACGCTTTTCAGGATCAGTACTGGGCTCAAAACATGCAGCCCTGAGGTCTCTCATGATAGCAGGTGGTTAAATAGAAATTCGCTGCTCAGCTGACCCTGTAGGAGCAACCGTATGCCAAAAATGTAAGCAGAATGAGCTTTTCAGTGAAAAGCAGCCAGGCACATTTTAGCTAGTTTTACTTGTAAGTGGGGTTGGAAACGCTTTTCGGGCTCAGTACTGGGCTCAAAACATGCAGCCCTGAGGTCTCTCATGATAGCAGGTGGTTAAATAGAAATTCGCTGCTCAGCTGACCCTGTAGGAGCAACTGTATGCTAAAAATGTAAGCAGAATGAGCTTTTCAGTGAAAAGCAGACAGGCACATTTTAGCTAGTTTTAATTGTAAGTGAGGTTGGAAACGCTTTTCGGGCTCAGTACTGGGCTCAAAACATGCAGCCTTGAGGTCTCTCATGATAGCAGGTGGTTAAATAGAAATTCGCTGATCAGCTGACCCTGTAGGAGCAAACGTATGCCAAAAATGTACGCAGAATGAGCTTTTCAGTGAAGAGCAGCCAGGCAAATTTTAGCTAGTTTTACTTGTAAGTGGAGTTGGAAACGCTTTTCAGGCTCAGTACTGGGCTCAAAACATGCAGCCTTGAGGTCTCTCATGATAGCAGGTGGTTAAATAGAAATTCGCTGATCAGCTGACCCTGTAGGAGCAAACGTATGCCAAAAATGTACGCAGAATGAGCTTTTCAGTGAAGAGCAGCCAGGCAAATTTTAGCTAGTTTTACTTGTAACTGGGGTTGGAAACTCTTTTCAGGATCAGTACTGGGCTCAAAACATGCAGCCCTGAGGTCTCTCATGATAGCAGGTGGTTAAATAGAAATTCGCTGCTCAGCTGACCCTGTAGGAGCAACCGTATGCCAAAAATGTAAGCAGAATGAGCTTTTCAGTGAATAGCAGCCAGGCACATTTTGGCTAGTTTTACTTGTAAGTGGGGTTGGAAACGCTTTTCAGGATCAGTACTGGGCTAAAAACATGCAGCCCTGAGGTCTCTCATGATAGCAGGTGGTTAAATAGAAATTCGCTGCTCAGCTGACCCTGTAGGAGCAACCGTGTGCCAAAAATGTAAGCAGAATGAGCTTTTCAGTGAATAGCAGCCAGGCACATTTTAGCTAGTTTTACTTGTAAGTGGAGTTGGAAACGCTTTTCAGGATCAGTACTGGGCTCAAAACATGCAGCCCTGAGGTCTCTCATGATAGCAGGTGGTTAAATAGAAATTCGCTGCTCAGCTGACCCTGTAGGAGCAACCGTATGCAAAAAATGTAAGCAGAATGAGCTTTTCAGTGAATAGCAGCCAGGCACATTTTAGCTAGTTTTACTTGTAAGTGGGGTTGGAAACGCTTTTCAGGATCAGTACTGGGCTCAAAACATGCAGCCCTGAGGTCTCTCATGATAGCAGGTGGTTAAATAGAAATTCGCTGCTCAGCTGACCCTGTAGGAGCAACCGTATGCCAAAAATGTAAGCAGAATGAGCTTTTCAGTGAAAAGCAGCCAGGCACATTTTAGCTAGTTTTACTTGTAAGTGAGGTTGGAAACGCTTTTCGGGCTCAGTACTGGGCTCACAACATGCAGCCCTGAGGTCTCTCATGATAGCAGGTGGTTAAATAGAAATTCGCTGCTCAGCTGACCCTGTAGGAGCAACCGTATGCCAAAAATGTAAGCAGAATGAGCTTTTCAGTGAATAGCAGCCAGGCACATTTTAGCTAGTTTTACTTGTAAGTGGGGTTTGAAACTCTTTCAGGATCAGTACTGGGCTCAAAACATGCAGCCCTGAGGTCTCTCATGATAGCAGGTGGTTAAGTAGAAATTTGCCACTTGGCTGACCCAGCAGGAGCAAACGTATTCCAAAAATGTACGCAGAATGAGCTTTTTAGTGAAGAGCAGCCACGCACATTTTAGCTAGTTTTCCTTGTAAGTGGAGTTGGAAACGCTTTTCAGGATCAGTACTGGGCTCAAAACATGCAGCCCTGAGGTCTCTCATGATAGCAGGTGGTTAAATAGAAATTCGCTGCTCAGCTGACCCGGCAGGAGCAAATGTATGCCAAAAATGTACGCAGAATGAGCTTTTCAGTGAAGAGCAGCCAGGCAAATTTTAGCTAGTTTTACTTGTAAGTGGAGTTGGAAACGCTTTTCAGGCTCAGTACTCGGCTCAAAACATGCAGCCTTAAGGTCTCTCATGATAGCAGGTGGTTAAGTAGAAATTTGCCACTTGGCTGACCCAGCAGGAGCAAACATATGCCAAAAATGTACACAGAATGAGCTTTTCAGTGAATAGCAGCCAGGCACATTTTAGCTAGTTTTCCTGTTAAGTGGGGTTGGAAACGCTTTTCAGGATCAGTACTCGGCTCAAAACATGCAGCCCTGAGGTCTCTCATGATAGCAGGTGGTTAAATAGAAATTCGCTGCTCAGCTGACCCTGTAGGAGCAACCGTATGCCAAAAATGTAAGCAGAATGAGCTTTTCAGTGAATAGCAGCCAGGCACATTTTAGCTAGTTTTACTTGTAAGTGGGGTTGGAAACGCTTTTCAGGATCAGTACTGGGCTCAAAACATGCAGCCCTGAGGTCTCTCATGATAGCAGGTGGTTAAATAGAAATTCGCTGCTCAGCTGACCCTGTAGGAGCAACCGTATGCTAAAAATGTAAGCAGAATGAGCTTTTCAGTGAAAAGCAGACAGGCACATTTTAGCTAGTTTTAATTGTAAGTGAGGTTGGAAACGCTTTTCGGGCTCAGTACTGGGCTCAAAACATGCAGCCTTGAGGTCTCTCATGATAGCAGGTGGTTAAATAGAAATTCGCTGCTAGGCTGACCCTGTAGGAGCAAACGTATGCCAAAAATGTAAGCAGAATGAGCTTTTCAGTGAATAGCAGCCAGGCACATTTTAGCTAGTTTTACTTGTAAGTGGGGTTTGAAACTCTTTTCAGGATCAGTACTGGGCTCAAAACATGCAGCCCTGAGGTCTCTCATGATAGCAGGTGGTTAAGTAGAAATTTGCCACTTGGCTGACCCAGCAGGAGCAAACGTATTCCAAAAATGTACGCAGAATGAGCTTTTTAGTGAAGAGCAGCCACGCACATTTTAGCTAGTTTTCCTTGTAAGTGGAGTTGGAAACGCTTTTCAGGATCAGTACTGGGCTCAAAACATGCAGCCCTGAGGTCTCTCATGATAGCAGGTGGTTAAATAGAAATTCGCTGCTCAGCTGACCCGGCAGGAGCAAATGTATGCCAAAAATGAACGCAGAATGAGCTTTTCAGTGAAGAGCAGCCAGGCAAATTTTAGCTAGTTTTACTTGTAAGTGGAGTTGGAAACGCTTTTCAGGCTCAGTACTCGGCTCAAAACATGCAGCCTTAAGGTCTCTCATGATAGCAGGTGGTTAAGTAGAAATTTGCCACTTGGCTGACCCAGCAGGAGCAAACATATGCCAAAAATGTACACAGAATGAGCTTTTCAGTGAATAGCAGCCAGGCACATTTTAGCTAGTTTTCCTGTTAAGTGGGGTTGGAAACGCTTTTCAGGATCAGTACTCGGCTCAAAACATGCAGCCCGGAGGTCTCTCATGATAGCAGGTGGTTAAATAGAAATTCGCTGCTCAGCTGACCCTGTAGGAGCAACCATATGCCAAAAATGTAAGCAGAATGAGCTTTTCAGTGAATAGCAGCCAGGCACATTTTAGCTAGTTTTACTTGTAAGTGGGGTTGGAAACGCTTTTCAGGATCAGTACTGGGCTCAAAACATGCAGCCCTGAGGTCTCTCATGATAGCAGGTGGTTAAATAGAAATTCGCTGCTCAGCTGACCCTGTAGGAGCAACCGTATGCTAAAAATGTAAGCAGAATGAGCTTTTCAGTGAAAAGCAGACAGGCACATTTTAGCTAGTTTTAATTGTAAGTGAGGTTGGAAACGCTTTTCGGGCTCAGTACTGGGCTCAAAACATGCAGCCTTGAGGTCTCTCATGATAGCAGGTGGTTAAATAGAAATTCGCTGATCAGCTGACCCTGTAGGAGCAAACGTATGCCAAAAATGTACGCAGAATGAGCTTTTCAGTGAAGAGCAGCCAGGCAAATTTTAGCTAGTTTTACTTGTAACTGGGGTTGGAAACTCTTTTCAGGATCAGTACTCGGCTCAAAACATGCAGCCCTGAGGTCTCTCATGATAGCAGGTGGTTAAATAGAAATTCGCTGCTCAGCTGACCCTGTAGGAGCAACCGTATGCCAAAAATGTAAGCAGAATGAGCTTTTCAGTGAATAGCAGCCAGGCACATTTTGGCTAGTTTTACTTGTAAGTGGGGTTGGAAACGCTTTTCAGGATCAGTACTGGGCTAAAAACATGCAGCCCTGAGGTCTCTCATGATAGCAGGTGGTTAAATAGAAATTCGCTGCTCAGCTGACCCTGTAGGAGCAACCGTGTGCCAAAAATGTAAGCAGAATGAGCTTTTCAGTGAATAGCAGCCAGGCACAATTTAGCTAGTTTTACTTGTAAGTGGAGTTGGAAACGCTTTTCAGGATCAGTACTGGGCTCAAAACATGCAGCCCTGAGGTCTCTCATGATAGCAGGTGGTTAAATAGAAATTCGCTGCTCAGCTGACCCTGTAGGAGCAACCGTATGCCAAAAATGTAAGCAGAATGAGCTTTTCAGTGAATAGCAGCCAGGCACATTTTAGCTAGTTTTACTTGTAAGTGGGGTTGGAAACGCTTTTCAGGATCAGTACTGGGCTCAAAACATGCAGCCCTGAGGTCTCTCATGATAGCAGGTGGTTAAATAGAAATTCGCTGCTCAGCTGACCCTGTAGGAGCAACCGTATGCCAAAAATGTAAGCAGAATGAGCTTTTCAGTGAAAAGCAGCCAGGCACATTTTAGCTAGTTTTACTTGTAAGTGAGGTTGGAAACGCTTTTCGGGCTCAGTACTGGGCTCACAACATGCAGCCTTGAGGTCTCTCATGATAGCAGGTGGTTAAATAGAAATTCGCTGATCAGCTGACCCTGTAGGAGCAAACGTATGCCAAAAATTTACGCAGAATGAGCTTTTCAGTGAAGAGCAGCCAGGCAAATTTTAGCTAGTTTTACTTGTAAGTGGAGTTGGAAACGCTTTTCAGGCTCAGTACTGGGCTCAAAACATGCAGCCTTGAGGTCTCTCATGATAGCAGGTGGTTAAATAGAAATTCGCTGCTAGGCTGACCCTGTAGGAGCAAACGTATGCCAAAAATGTAAGCAGAATGAGCTTTTCAGTGAATAGCAGCCAGGCACATTTTAGCTAGTTTTACTTGTAAGTGGGGTTTGAAACTCTTTTCAGGATCAGTACTGGGCTCAAAACATGCAGCCCTGAGGTCTCTCATGATAGCAGGTGGTTAAGTAGAAATTTGCCACTTGGCTGACCCAGCAGGAGCAAACGTATTCCAAAAATGTACGCAGAATGAGCTTTTTAGTGAAGAGCAGCCACGCACATTTTAGCTAGTTTTCCTTGTAAGTGGAGTTGGAAACGCTTTTCAGGATCAGTACTGGGCTCAAAACATGCAGCCCTGAGGTCTCTCATGATAGCAGGTGGTTAAATAGAAATTCGCTGCTCAGCTGACCCGGCAGGAGCAAATGTATGCCAAAAATGTACGCAGAAAGAGCTTTTCAGTGAAGAGCAGCCAGGCAAATTTTAGCTAGTTTTACTTGTAAGTGGAGTTGGAAACGCTTTTCAGGCTCAGTACTCGGCTCAAAACATGCAGCCTTAAGGTCTCTCATGATAGCAGGTGGTTAAGTAGAAATTTGCCACTTGGCTGACCCAGCAGGAGCAAACATATGCCAAAAATGTACACAGAATGAGCTTTTCAGTGAATAGCAGCCAGGCACATTTTAGCTAGTTTTCCTGTTAAGTGGGGTTGGAAACGCTTTTCAGGATCAGTACTCGGCTCAAAACATGCAGCCCTGAGGTCTCTCATGATAGCAGGTGGTTAAATAGAAATTCGCTGCTCAGCTGACCCTGTAGGAGCAACCGTATGCCAAAAATGTAAGCAGAATGAGCTTTTCAGTGAATAGCAGCCAGGCACATTTTAGCTAGTTTTACTTGTAAGTGGGGTTGGAAACGCTTTTCAGGATCAGTACTGGGCTCAAAACATGCAGCCCTGAGGTCTCTCATGATAGCAGGTGGTTAAATAGAAATTCGCTGCTCAGCTGACCCTGTAGGAGCAACCGTATGCTAAAAATGTAAGCAGAATGAGCTTTTCAGTGAAAAGCAGACAGGCACATTTTAGCTAGTTTTAATTGTAAGTGAGGTTGGAAACGCTTTTCGGGCTCAGTACTGGGCTCAAAACATGCAGCCTTGAGGTCTCTCATGATAGCAGGTGGTTAAATAGAAATTCGCTGATCAGCTGACCCTGTAGGAGCAAACGTATGCCAAAAATGTACGCAGAATGAGCTTTTCAGTGAAGAGCAGCCAGGCAAATTTTAGCTAGTTTTACTTGTAACTGGGGTTGGAAACTCTTTTCAGGATCAGTACTGGGCTCAAAGCATGCAGCCCTGAGGTCTCTCATGATAGCAGGTGGTTAAATAGAAATTCGCTGCTCAGCTGACCCTGTAGGAGCAACCGTATGCCAAAAATGTAAGCAGAATGAGCTTTTCAGTGAATAGCAGCCAGGCACATTTTGGCTAGTTTTACTTGTAAGTGGGTTTGGAAACGCTTTTCAGGATCAGTACTGGGCTAAAAACATGCAGCCCTGAGGTCTCTCATGATAGCAGGTGGTTAAATAGAAATTCGCTGCTCAGCTGACCCTGTAGGAGCAACCGTGTGCCAAAAATGTAAGCAGAATGAGCTTTTCAGTGAATAGCAGCCAGGCACATTTTAGCTAGTTTTACTTGTAAGTGGGGTTGGAAACGCTTTTCAGGATCAGTACTGGGCTCAAAACATGCAGCCCTGAGGTCTCTCATGATAGCAGGTGGTTAAATAGAAATTCGCTGCTCAGCTGACCCTGTAGGAGCAACCATATGCCAAAAATGTAAGCAGAATGAGCTTTTCAGTGAATAGCAGCCAGGCACATTTTAGCTAGTTTTACTTGTAAGTGGGGTTGGAAACGCTTTTCAGGATCAGTACTGGGCTCAAAACATGCAGCCCTGAGGTCTCTCATGATAGCAGGTGGTTAAATAGAAATTCGCTGCTCAGCTGACCCTGTAGGAGCAACCGTATGCTAAAAATGTAAGCAGAATGAGCTTTTCAGTGAAAAGCAGACAGGCACATTTTAGCTAGTTTTAATTGTAAGTGAGGTTGGAAACGCTTTTCGGGCTCAGTACTGGGCTCAAAACATGCAGCCTTGAGGTCTCTCATGATAGCAGGTGGTTAAATAGAAATTCGCTGATCAGCTGACCCTGTAGGAGCAAACGTATGCCAAAAATGTACGCAGAATGAGCTTTTCAGTGAAGAGCAGCCAGGCAAATTTTAGCTAGTTTTACTTGTAACTGGGGTTGGAAACTCTTTTCAGGATCAGTACTCGGCTCAAAACATGCAGCCCTGAGGTCTCTCATGATAGCAGGTGGTTAAATAGAAATTCGCTGCTCAGCTGACCCTGTAGGAGCAACCGTATGCCAAAAATGTAAGCAGAATGAGCTTTTCAGTGAATAGCAGCCAGGCACATTTTGGCTAGTTTTACTTGTAAGTGGGGTTGGAAACGCTTTTCAGGATCAGTACTGGGCTAAAAACATGCAGCCCTGAGGTCTCTCATGATAGCAGGTGGTTAAATAGAAATTCGCTGCTCAGCTGACCCTGTAGGAGCAACCGTGTGCCAAAAATGTAAGCAGAATGAGCTTTTCAGTGAATAGCAGCCAGGCACAATTTAGCTAGTTTTACTTGTAAGTGGAGTTGGAAACGCTTTTCAGGATCAGTACTGGGCTCAAAACATGCAGCCCTGAGGTCTCTCATGATAGCAGGTGGTTAAATAGAAATTCGCTGCTCAGCTGACCCTGTAGGAGCAACCGTATGCCAAAAATGTAAGCAGAATGAGCTTTTCAGTGAATAGCAGCCAGGCACATTTTAGCTAGTTTTACTTGTAAGTGGGGTTGGAAACGCTTTTCAGGATCAGTACTGGGCTCAAAACATGCAGCCCTGAGGTCTCTCATGATAGCAGGTGGTTAAATAGAAATTCGCTGCTCAGCTGACCCTGTAGGAGCAACCGTATGCCAAAAATGTAAGCAGAATGAGCTTTTCAGTGAAAAGCAGCCAGGCACATTTTAGCTAGTTTTACTTGTAAGTGAGGTTGGAAACGCTTTTCGGGCTCAGTACTGGGCTCACAACATGCAGCCTTGAGGTCTCTCATGATAGCAGGTGGTTAAATAGAAATTCGCTGATCAGCTGACCCTGTAGGAGCAAACGTATGCCAAAAATTTACGCAGAATGAGCTTTTCAGTGAAGAGCAGCCAGGCAAATTTTAGCTAGTTTTACTTGTAAGTGGAGTTGGAAACGCTTTTCAGGCTCAGTACTGGGCTCAAAACATGCAGCCTTGAGGTCTCTCATGATAGCAGGTGGTTAAATAGAAATTCGCTGCTAGGCTGACCCTGTAGGAGCAAACGTATGCCAAAAATGTAAGCAGAATGAGCTTTTCAGTGAATAGCAGCCAGGCACATTTTAGCTAGTTTTACTTGTAAGTGGGGTTTGAAACTCTTTTCAGGATCAGTACTGGGCTCAAAACATGCAGCCCTGAGGTCTCTCATGATAGCAGGTGGTTAAGTAGAAATTTGCCACTTGGCTGACCCAGCAGGAGCAAACGTATTCCAAAAATGTACGCAGAATGAGCTTTTTAGTGAAGAGCAGCCACGCACATTTTAGCTAGTTTTCCTTGTAAGTGGAGTTGGAAACGCTTTTCAGGATCAGTACTGGGCTCAAAACATGCAGCCCTGAGGTCTCTCATGATAGCAGGTGGTTAAATAGAAATTCGCTGCTCAGCTGACCCGGCAGGAGCAAATGTATGCCAAAAATGTACGCAGAAAGAGCTTTTCAGTGAAGAGCAGCCAGGCAAATTTTAGCTAGTTTTACTTGTAAGTGGAGTTGGAAACGCTTTTCAGGCTCAGTACTCGGCTCAAAACATGCAGCCTTAAGGTCTCTCATGATAGCAGGTGGTTAAGTAGAAATTTGCCACTTGGCTGACCCAGCAGGAGCAAACATATGCCAAAAATGTACACAGAATGAGCTTTTCAGTGAATAGCAGCCAGGCACATTTTAGCTAGTTTTCCTGTTAAGTGGGGTTGGAAACGCTTTTCAGGATCAGTACTCGGCTCAAAACATGCAGCCCTGAGGTCTCTCATGATAGCAGGTGGTTAAATAGAAATTCGCTGCTCAGCTGACCCTGTAGGAGCAACCGTATGCCAAAAATGTAAGCAGAATGAGCTTTTCAGTGAATAGCAGCCAGGCACATTTTAGCTAGTTTTACTTGTAAGTGGGGTTGGAAACGCTTTTCAGGATCAGTACTGGGCTCAAAACATGCAGCCCTGAGGTCTCTCATGATAGCAGGTGGTTAAATAGAAATTCGCTGCTCAGCTGACCCTGTAGGAGCAACCGTATGCTAAAAATGTAAGCAGAATGAGCTTTTCAGTGAAAAGCAGACAGGCACATTTTAGCTAGTTTTAATTGTAAGTGAGGTTGGAAACGCTTTTCGGGCTCAGTACTGGGCTCAAAACATGCAGCCTTGAGGTCTCTCATGATAGCAGGTGGTTAAATAGAAATTCGCTGATCAGCTGACCCTGTAGGAGCAAACGTATGCCAAAAATGTACGCAGAATGAGCTTTTCAGTGAAGAGCAGCCAGGCAAATTTTAGCTAGTTTTACTTGTAACTGGGGTTGGAAACTCTTTTCAGGATCAGTACTGGGCTCAAAGCATGCAGCCCTGAGGTCTCTCATGATAGCAGGTGGTTAAATAGAAATTCGCTGCTCAGCTGACCCTGTAGGAGCAACCGTATGCCAAAAATGTAAGCAGAATGAGCTTTTCAGTGAATAGCAGCCAGGCACATTTTGGCTAGTTTTACTTGTAAGTGGGTTTGGAAACGCTTTTCAGGATCAGTACTGGGCTAAAAACATGCAGCCCTGAGGTCTCTCATGATAGCAGGTGGTTAAATAGAAATTCGCTGCTCAGCTGACCCTGTAGGAGCAACCGTGTGCCAAAAATGTAAGCAGAATGAGCTTTTCAGTGAATAGCAGCCAGGCACATTTTAGCTAGTTTTACTTGTAAGTGGAGTTGGAAACGCTTTTCAGGATCAGTACTGGGCTCAAAACATGCAGCCCTGAGGTCTCTCATGATAGCAGGTGGTTAAATAGAAATTCGCTGCTCAGCTGACCCTGTAGTAGCAACCGTATGCCAAAAATGTAAGCAGAATGAGCTTTTCAGTGAATAGCAGCCAGGCACATTTTAGCTAGTTTTACTTGTAAGTGGGGTTGGAAACGCTTTTCAGGATCAGTACTGGGCTCAAAACATGCAGCCCTGAGGTCTCTCATGATAGCAGGTGGTTAAATAGAAATTCGCTGCTCAGCTGACCCTGTAGGAGCAACCGTATGCCAAAAATGTAAGCAGAATGAGCTTTTCAGTGAAAAGCAGCCAGGCACATTTTAGCTAGTTTTACTTGTAAGTGAGGTTGGAAACGCTTTTCGGGCTCAGTACTGGGCTCACAACATGCAGCCTTGAGGTCTCTCATGATAGCAGGTGGTTAAATAGAAATTCGCTGATCAGCTGACCCTGTAGGAGCAAACGTATGCCAAAAATTTACGCAGAATGAGCTTTTCAGTGAAGAGCAGCCAGGCAAATTTTAGTTAGTTTTACTTGTAAGTGGAGTTGGAAACGCTTTTCAGGCTCAGTACTGGGCTCAAAACATGCAGCCTTGAGGTCTCTCATGATAGCAGGTGGTTAAATAGAAATTCGCTGCTAGGCTGACCCTGTAGGAGCAAACGTATGCCAAAAATGTAAGCAGAATGAGCTTTTCAGTGAATAGCAGCCAGGCACATTTTAGCTAGTTTTACTTGTAAGTGGGGTTTGAAACTCTTTTCAGGATCAGTACTGGGCTCAAAACATGCAGCCCTGAGGTCTCTCATGATAGCAGGTGGTTAAGTAGAAATTTGCCACTTGGCTGACCCAGCAGGAGCAAACGTATTCCAAAAATGTACGCAGAATGAGCTTTTTAGTGAAGAGCAGCCACGCACATTTTAGCTAGTTTTCCTTGTAAGTGGAGTTGGAAACGCTTTTCAGGATCAGTACTGGGCTCAAAACATGCAGCCCTGAGGTCTCTCATGATAGCAGGTGGTTAAATAGAAATTCGCTGCTCAGCTGACCCGGCAGGAGCAAATGTATGCCAAAAATGTACGCAGAATGAGCTTTTCAGTGAAGAGCAGCCAGGCAAATTTTAGCTAGTTTTACTTGTAAGTGGAGTTGGAAACGCTTTTCAGGCTCAGTACTCGGCTCAAAACATGCAGCCTTAAGGTCTCTCATGATAGCAGGTGGTTAAGTAGAAATTTGCCACTTGGCTGACCCAGCAGGAGCAAACATATGCCAAAAATGTACACAGAATGAGCTTTTCAGTGAATAGCAGCCAGGCACATTTTAGCTAGTTTTCCTGTTAAGTGGGGTTGGAAACGCTTTTCAGGATCAGTACTCGGCTCAAAACATGCAGCCCTGAGGTCTCTCATGATAGCAGGTGGTTAAATAGAAATTCGCTGCTCGGCTGACCCTGTAGGAGCAACCGTATGCCAAAAATGTAAGCAGAATGAGCTTTTCAGTGAATAGCAGCCAGGCACATTTTAGCTAGTTTTACTTGTAAGTGGGGTTGGAAACGCTTTTCAGGATCAGTACTGGGCTCAAAACATGCAGCCCTGAGGTCTCTCATGATAGCAGGTGGTTAAATAGAAATTCGCTGCTCAGCTGACCCTGTAGGAGCAACCGTATGCTAAAAATGTAAGCAGAATGAGCTTTTCAGTGAAAAGCAGACAGGCACATTTTAGCTAGTTTTAATTGTAAGTGAGGTTGGAAACGCTTTTCGGGCTCAGTACTGGGCTCAAAACATGCAGCCTTGAGGTCTCTCATGATAGCAGGTGGTTAAATAGAAATTCGCTGATCAGCTGACCCTGTAGGAGCAAACGTATGCCAAAAATGTACGCAGAATGAGCTTTTCAGTGAAGAGCAGCCAGGCAAATTTTAGCTAGTTTTACTTGTAACTGGGGTTGGAAACTCTTTTCAGGATCAGTACTGGGCTCAAAACATGCAGCCCTGAGGTCTCTCATGATAGCAGGTGGTTAAATAGAAATTCGCTGCTCAGCTGACCCTGTAGGAGCAACCGTATGCCAAAAATGTAAGCAGAATGAGCTTTTCAGTGAATAGCAGCCAGGCACATTTTGGCTAGTTTTACTTGTAAGTGGGGTTGGAAACGCTTTTCAGGATCAGTACTGGGCTAAAAACATGCAGCCCTGAGGTCTCTCATGATAGCAGGTGGTTAAATAGAAATTCGCTGCTCAGCTGACCCTGTAGGAGCAACCGTGTGCCAAAAATGTAAGCAGAATGAGCTTTTCAGTGAATAGCAGCCAGGCACATTTTAGCTAGTTTTACTTGTAAGTGGAGTTGGAAACGCTTTTCAGGATCAGTACTGGGCTCAAAACATGCAGCCCTGAGGTCTCTCATGATAGCAGGTGGTTAAATAGAAATTCGCTGCTCAGCTGACCCTGTAGGAGCAACCGTATGCCAAAAATGTAAGCAGAATGAGCTTTTCAGTGAATAGCAGCCAGGCACATTTTAGCTAGTTTTACTTGTAAGTGGGGTTGGAAACGCTTTTCAGGATCAGTACTGGGCTCAAAACATGCAGCCCTGAGGTCTCTCATGATAGCAGGTGGTTAAATAGAAATTCGCTGCTCAGCTGACCCTGTAGGAGCAACCGTATGCCAAAAATGTAAGCAGAATGAGCTTTTCAGTGAAAAGCAGCCAGGCACATTTTAGCTAGTTTTACTTGTAAGTGAGGTTGGAAACGCTTTTCGGGCTCAGTACTGGGCTCACAACATGCAGCCTTGAGGTCTCTCATGATAGCAGGTGGTTAAATAGAAATTCGCTGATCAGCTGACCCTGTAGGAGCAAACGTATGCCAAAAATTTACGCAGAATGAGCTTTTCAGTGAAGAGCAGCCAGGCAAATTTTAGCTAGTTTTACTTGTAAGTGGAGTTGGAAACGCTTTTCAGGCTCAGTACTGGGCTCAAAACATGCAGCCTTGAGGTCTCTCCATGATAGCAGGTGGTTAAATAGAAATTCGCTGCTAGGCTGACCCTGTAGGAGCAAACGTATGCCAAAAATGTAAGCAGAATGAGCTTTTCAGTGAATAGCAGCCAGGCACATTTTAGCTAGTTTTACTTGTAAGTGGGGTTTGAAACTCTTTTCAGGATCAGTACTGGGCTCAAAACATGCAGCCCTGAGGTCTCTCATGATAGCAGGTGGTTAAGTAGAAATTTGCCACTTGGCTGACCCAGCAGGAGCAAACGTATTCCAAAAATGTACGCAGAATGAGCTTTTTAGTGAAGAGCAGCCACGCACATTTTAGCTAGTTTTCCTTGTAAGTGGAGTTGGAAACGCTTTTCAGGATCAGTACTGGGCTCAAAACATGCAGCCCTGAGGTCTCTCGTGATAGCAGGTGGTTAAATAGAAATTCGCTGCTCAGCTGACCCGGCAGGAGCAAATGTATGCCAAAAATGTACGCAGAATGAGCTTTTCAGTGAAGAGCAGCCAGGCAAATTTTAGCTAGTTTTACTTGTAAGTGGAGTTGGAAACGCTTTTCAGGCTCAGTACTCGGCTCAAAACATGCAGCCTTAAGGTCTCTCATGATAGCAGATGGTTAAGTAGAAATTTGCCACTTGGCTGACCCAGCAGGAGCAAACATATGCCAAAAATGTACACAGAATGAGCTTTTCAGTGAATAGCAGCCAGGCACATTTTAGCTAGTTTTCCTGTTAAGTGGGGTTGGAAACGCTTTTCAGGATCAGTACTCGGCTCAAAACATGCAGCCCTGAGGTCTCTCATGATAGCAGGTGGTTAAATAGAAATTCGCTGCTCAGCTGACCCTGTAGGAGCAACCGTATGCCAAAAATGTAAGCAGAATGAGCTTTTCAGTGAATAGCAGCCAGGCACATTTTAGCTAGTTTTACTTGTAAGTGGGGTTGGAAACGCTTTTCAGGATCAGTACTGGGCTCAAAACATGCAGCCCTGAGGTCTCTCATGATAGCAGGTGGTTAAATAGAAATTCGCTGCTCAGCTGACCCTGTAGGAGCAACCGTATGCTAAAAATGTAAGCAGAATGAGCTTTTCAGTGAAAAGCAGACAGGCACATTTTAGCTAGTTTTAATTGTAAGTGAGGTTGGAAACGCTTTTCGGGCTCAGTACTGGGCTCAAAACATGCAGCCTTGAGGTCTCTCATGATAGCAGGTGGTTAAATAGAAATTCGCTGATCAGCTGACCCTGTAGGAGCAAACGTATGCCAAAAATGTACGCAGAATGAGCTTTTCAGTGAAGAGCAGCCAGGCAAATTTTAGCTAGTTTTACTTGTAACTGGGGTTGGAAACTCTTTTCAGGATCAGTACTGGGCTCAAAACATGCAGCCCTGAGGTCTCTCATGATAGCAGGTGGTTAAATAGAAATTCGCTGCTCAGCTGACCCTGTAGGAGCGACCGTATGCCAAAAATGTAAGCAGAATGAGCTTTTCAGTGAATAGCAGCCAGGCACATTTTAGCTAGTTTTACTTGTAAGTGGGGTTTGAAACGCTTTTCAGGATCAGTACTGGGCTCAAAAGATGCAGCCCTGAGGTCTCTCATGATAGCAGGTGGTTAAATAGAAATTCGCTGCTCAGCTGACCCTGTAGGAGCAACCGTATGCCAAAAATGTAAGCAGAATGAGCTTTTCAGTGAAAAGCAGCCAGGCACATTTTAGCTAGTTTTACTTGTAAGTGAGGTTGGAAACGCTTTTCGGGCTCAGTACTGGGCTCACAACATGCAGCCTTGAGGTCTCTCATGATAGCAGGTGGTTAAATAGAAATTCGCTGATCAGCTGACCCTGTAGGAGCAAACGTATGCCAAAAATTTACGCAGAATGAGCTTTTCAGTGAAGAGCAGCCAGGCAAATTTTAGCTAGTTTTACTTGTAAGTGGAGTTGGAAACGCTTTTCAGGCTCAGTACTGGGCTCAAAACATGCAGCCTTGAGGTCTCTCATGATAGCAGGTGGTTAAATAGAAATTCGCTGCTAGGCTGACCCTGTAGGAGCAAACGTATGCCAAAAATGTAAGCAGAATGAGCTTTTCAGTGAATAGCAGCCAGGCACATTTTAGCTAGTTTTACTTGTAAGTGGGGTTTGAAACTCTTTTCAGGATCAGTACTGGGCTCAAAACATGCAGCCCTGAGGTCTCTCATGATAGCAGGTGGTTAAATAGAAATTCGCTGCTCAGCTGACCCGGCAGGAGCAAATGTATGCCAAAAATGTACGCAGAATGAGCTTTTCAGTGAAGAGCAGCCAGGCAAATTTTAGCTAGTTTTACTTGTAAGTGGAGTTGGAAACGCTTTTCAGGCTCAGTACTCGGCTCAAAACATGCAGCCTTAAGGTCTCTCATGATAGCAGGTGGTTAAGTAGAAATTTGCCACTTGGCTGACCCAGCAGGAGCAAACATATGCCAAAAATGTACACAGAATGAGCTTTTCAGTGAATAGCAGCCAGGCACATTTTAGCTAGTTTTCCTGTTAAGTGGGGTTGGAAACGCTTTTCAGGATCAGTACTCGGCTCAAAACATGCAGCCCTGAGGTCTCTCATGATAGCAGGTGGTTAAATAGAAATTCGCTGCTCAGCTGACCCTGTAGGAGCAACCGTATGCCAAAAATGTAAGCAGAATGAGCTTTTCAGTGAATAGCAGCCAGGCACATTTTAGCTAGTTTTACTTGTAAGTGGGGTTGGAAACGCTTTTCAGGATCAGTACTGGGCTCAAAACATGCAGCCCTGAGGTCTCTCATGATAGCAGGTGGTTAAATAGAAATTCGCTGCTCAGCTGACCCTGTAGGAGCAACCGTATGCTAAAAATGTAAGCAGAATGAGCTTTTCAGTGAAAAGCAGACAGGCACATTTTAGCTAGTTTTAATTGTAAGTGAGGTTGGAAACGCTTTTCGGGCTCAGTACTGGGCTCAAAACATGCAGCCTTGAGGTCTCTCATGATAGCAGGTGGTTAAATAGAAATTCGCTGATCAGCTGACCCTGTAGGAGCAAACGTATGCCAAAAATGTACGCAGAATGAGCTTTTCAGTGAAGAGCAGCCAGGCAAATTTTAGCTAGTTTTACTTGTAACTGGGGTTGGAAACTCTTTTCAGGATCAGTACTGGGCTCAAAACATGCAGCCCTGAGGTCTCTCATGATAGCAGGTGGTTAAATAGAAATTCGCTGCTCAGCTGACCCTGTAGGAGCAACCGTATGCCAAAAATGTAAGCAGAATGAGCTTTTCAGTGAATAGCAGCCAGGCACATTTTGGCTAGTTTTACTTGTAAGTGGGGTTGGAAACGCTTTTCAGGATCAGTACTGGGCTAAAAACATGCAGCCCTGAGGTCTCTCATGATAGCAGGTGGTTAAATAGAAATTCGCTGCTCAGCTGACCCTGTAGGAGCAACCGTGTGCCAAAAATGTAAGCAGAATGAGCTTTTCAGTGAATAGCAGCCAGGCACATTTTAGCTAGTTTTACTTGTAAGTGGAGTTGGAAACGCTTTTCAGGATCAGTACTGGGCTCAAAACATGCAGCCCTGAGGTCTCTCATGATAGCAGGTGGTTAAATAGAAATTCGCTGCTCAGCTGACCCTGTAGGAGCAACCGTATGCCAAAAATATAAGCAGAATGAGCTTTTCAGTGAATAGCAGCCAGGCACATTTTAGCTAGTTTTACTTGTAAGTGGGGTTGGAAACGCTTTTCAGGATCAGTACTGGGCTCAAAACATGCAGCCCTGAGGTCTCTCATGATAGCAGGTGGTTAAATAGAAATTCGCTGCTCAGCTGACCCTGTAGGAGCAACCGTATGCCAAAAATGTAAGCAGAATGAGCTTTTCAGTGAAAAGCAGCCAGGCACATTTTAGCTAGTTTTACTTGTAAGTGAGGTTGGAAACGCTTTTCGGGCTCAGTACTGGGCTCACAACATGCAGCCTTGAGGTCTCTCATGATAGCAGGTGGTTAAATAGAAATTCGCTGATCAGCTGACCCTGTAGGAGCAAACGTATGCCAAAAATTTACGCAGAATGAGCTTTTCAGTGAAGAGCAGCCAGGCAAATTTTAGCTAGTTTTACTTGTAAGTGGAGTTGGAAACGCTTTTCAGGCTCAGTACTGGGCTCAAAACATGCAGCCTTGAGGTCTCTCATGATAGCAGGTGGTTAAATAGAAATTCGCTGCTAGGCTGACCCTGTAGGAGCAAACGTATGCCAAAAATGTACGCAGAATGAGCTTTTCAGTGAATAGCAGCCAGGCACATTTTAGCTAGTTTTACTTGTAAGTGGGGTTTGAAACTCTTTTCAGGATCAGTACTGGGCTCAAAACATGCAGCCCTGAGGTCTCTCATGATAGCAGGTGGTTAAGTAGAAATTTGCCACTTGGCTGACCCAGCAGGAGCAAACGTATTCCAAAAATGTACGCAGAATGAGCTTTTTAGTGAAGAGCAGCCACGCACATTTTAGCTAGTTTTCCTTGTAAGTGGAGTTGGAAACGCTTTTCAGGATCAGTACTGGGCTCAAAACATGCAGCCCTGAGGTCTCTCATGATAGCAGGTGGTTAAATAGAAATTCGCTGCTCAGCTGACCCGGCAGGAGCAAATGTATGCCAAAAATGTACGCAGAATGAGCTTTTCAGTGAAGAGCAGCCAGGCAAATTTTAGCTAGTTTTACTTGTAAGTGGAGTTGGAAACGCTTTTCAGGCTCAGTACTCGGCTCAAAACATGCAGCCTTAAGGTCTCTCATGATAGCAGGTGGTTAAGTAGAAATTTGCCACTTGGCTGACCCAGCAGGAGCAAACATATGCCAAAAATGTACACAGAATGAGCTTTTCAGTGAATAGCAGCCAGGCACATTTTAGCTAGTTTTCCTGTTAAGTGGGGTTGGAAACGCTTTTCAGGATCAGTACTCGGCTCAAAACATGCAGCCCTGAGGTCTCTCATGATAGCAGGTGGTTAAATAGAAATTCGCTGCTCGGCTGACCCTGTAGGAGCAACCGTATGCCAAAAATGTAAGCAGAATGAGCTTTTCAGTGAATAGCAGCCAGGCACATTTTAGCTAGTTTTACTTGTAAGTGGGGTTGGAAACGCTTTTCAGGATCAGTACTGGGCTCAAAACATGCAGCCCTGAGGTCTCTCATGATAGCAGGTGGTTAAATAGAAATTCGCTGCTCAGCTGACCCTGTAGGAGCAACCGTATGCTAAAAATGTAAGCAGAATGAGCTTTTCAGTGAAAAGCAGACAGGCACATTTTAGCTAGTTTTAATTGTAAGTGAGGTTGGAAACGCTTTTCGGGCTCAGTACTGGGCTCAAAACATGCAGCCTTGAGGTCTCTCATGATAGCAGGTGGTTAAATAGAAATTAGCTGATCAGCTGACCCTGTAGGAGCAAACGTATGCCAAAAATGTACGCAGAATGAGCTTTTCAGTGAAGAGCAGCCAGGCAAATTTTAGCTAGTTTTACTTGTAACTGGGGTTGGAAACTCTTTTCAGGATCAGTACTGGGCTCAAAACATGCAGCCCTGAGGTCTCTCATGATAGCAGGTGGTTAAATAGAAATTCGCTGCTCAGCTGACCCTGTAGGAGCAACCGTATGCCAAAAATGTAAGCAGAATGAGCTTTTCAGTGAATAGCAGCCAGGCACATTTTGGCTAGTTTTACTTGTAAGTGGGGTTGGAAACGCTTTTCAGGATCAGTACTGGGCTAAAAACATGCAGCCCTGAGGTCTCTCATGATAGCAGGTGGTTAAATAGAAATTCGCTGCTCAGCTGACCCTGTAGGAGCAACCGTGTGCCAAAAATGTAAGCAGAATGAGCTTTTCAGTGAATAGCAGCCAGGCACATTTTAGCTAGTTTTACTTGTAAGTGGAGTTGGAAACGCTTTTCAGGATCAGTACTGGGCTCAAAACATGCAGCCCTGAGGTCTCTCATGATAGCAGGTGGTTAAATAGAAATTCGCTGCTCAGCTGACCCTGTAGGAGCAACCGTATGCCAAAAATGTAAGCAGAATGAGCTTTTCAGTGAATAGCAGCCAGGCACATTTTAGCTAGTTTTACTTGTAAGTGGGGTTGGAAACGCTTTTCAGGATCAGTACTGGGCTCAAAACATGCAGCCCTGAGGTCTCTCATGATAGCAGGTGGTTAAATAGAAATTCGCTGCTCAGCTGACCCTGTAGGAGCAACCGTATGCCAAAAATGTAAGCAGAATGAGCTTTTCAGTGAAAAGCAGCCAGGCACATTTTAGCTAGTTTTACTTGTAAGTGAGGTTGGAAACGCTTTTCGGGCTCAGTACTGGGCTCACAACATGCAGCCTTGAGGTCTCTCATGATAGCAGGTGGTTAAATAGAAATTCGCTGATCAGCTGACCCTGTAGGAGCAAACGTATGCCAAAAATTTACGCAGAATGAGCTTTTCAGTGAAGAGCAGCCAGGCAAATTTTAGCTAGTTTTACTTGTAAGTGGAGTTGGAAACGCTTTTCAGGCTCAGTACTGGGCTCAAAACATGCAGCCTTGAGGTCTCTCATGATAGCAGGTGGTTAAATAGAAATTCGCTGCTAGGCTGACCCTGTAGGAGCAAACGTATGCCAAAAATGTAAGCAGAATGAGCTTTTCAGTGAATAGCAGCCAGGCACATTTTAGCTAGTTTTACTTGTAAGTGAAACTCTTTTCAGGATCAGTACTGGGCTCAAAACATGCAACCCTGAGGTCTCTCATGATAGCAGGTGGTTAAGTAGAAATTTGCCACTTGGCTGACCCAGCAGGAGCAAACGTATTCCAAAAATGTACGCAGAATGAGCTTTTTAGTGAAGAGCAGCCACGCACATTTTAGCTAGTTTTCCTTGTAAGTGGAGTTGGAAACGCTTTTCAGGATCAGTACTGGGCTCAAAACATGCAGCCCTGAGGTCTCTCGTGATAGCAGGTGGTTAAATAGAAATTCGCTGCTCAGCTGACCCGGCAGGAGCAAATGTATGCCAAAAATGTACGCAGAATGAGCTTTTCAGTGAAGAGCAGCCAGGCAAATTTTAGCTAGTTTTACTTGTAAGTGGAGTTGGAAACGCTTTTCAGGCTCAGTACTCGGCTCAAAACATGCAGCCTTAAGGTCTCTCATGATAGCAGGTGGTTAAGTAGAAATTTGCCACTTGGCTGACCCAGCAGGAGCAAACATATGCCAAAAATGTACACAGAATGAGCTTTTCAGTGAATAGCAGCCAGGCACATTTTAGCTAGTTTTCCTGTTAAGTGGGGTTGGAAACGCTTTTCAGGATCAGTACTCGGCTCAAAACATGCAGCCCTGAGGTCTCTCATGATAGCAGGTGGTTAAATAGAAATTCGCTGCTCAGCTGACCCTGTAGGAGCAACCATATGCCAAAAATGTAAGCAGAATGAGCTTTTCAGTGAATAGCAGCCAGGCACATTTTAGCTAGTTTTACTTGTAAGTGGGGTTGGAAACGCTTTTCAGGATCAGTACTGGGCTCAAAACATGCAGCCCTGAGGTCTCTCATGATAGCAGGTGGTTAAATAGAAATTCGCTGCTCAGCTGACCCTGTAGGAGCAACCGTATGCTAAAAATGTAAGCAGAATGAGCTTTTCAGTGAAAAGCAGACAGGCACATTTTAGCTAGTTTTAATTGTAAGTGAGGTTGGAAACGCTTTTCGGGCTCAGTACTGGGCTCAAAACATGCAGCCTTGAGGTCTCTCATGATAGCAGGTGGTTAAATAGAAATTCGCTGATCAGCTGACCCTGTAGGAGCAAACGTATGCCAAAAATGTACGCAGAATGAGCTTTTCAGTGAAGAGCAGCCAGGCAAATTTTAGCTAGTTTTACTTGTAACTGGGGTTGGAAACTCTTTTCAGGATCAGTACTGGGCTCAAAACATGCAGCCCTGAGATCTCTCATGATAGCAGGTGGTTAAATAGAAATTCGCTGCTCAGCTGACCCTGTAGGAGCGACCGTATGCCAAAAATGTAAGCAGAATGAGCTTTTCAGTGAATAGCAGCCAGGCACATTTTGGCTAGTTTTACTTGTAAGTGGGGTTGGAAACGCTTTTCAGGATCAGTACTGGGCTAAAAACATGCAGCCCTGAGGTCTCTCATGATAGCAGGTGGTTAAATAGAAATTCGCTGCTCAGCTGACCCTGTAGGAGCAACCGTGTGCCAAAAATGTAAGCAGAATGAGCTTTTCAGTGAATAGCAGCCAGGCACATTTTAGCTAGTTTTACTTGTAAGTGGAGTTGGAAGCGCTTTTCAGGATCAGTACTGGGCTCAAAACATGCAGCCCTGAGGTCTCTCATGATAGCAGGTGGTTAAATAGAAATTCGCTGCTCAGCTGACCCTGTAGGAGCAACCGTATGCCAAAAATGTAAGCAGAATGAGCTTTTCAGTGAATAGCAGCCAGGCACATTTTAGCTAGTTTTACTTGTAAGTGGGGTTGGAAACGCTTTTCAGGATCAGTACTGGGCTCAAAACATGCAGCCCTGAGGTCTCTCATGATAGCAGGTGGTTAAATAGAAATTCGCTGCTCAGCTGACCCTGTAGGAGCAACCGTATGCCAAAAATGTAAGCAGAATGAGCTTTTCAGTGAAAAGCAGCCAGGCACATTTTAGCTAGTTTTACTTGTAAGTGAGGTTGGAAACGCTTTTCGGGCTCAGTACTGGGCTCACAACATGCAGCCTTGAGGTCTCTCATGATAGCAGGTGGTTAAATAGAAATTCGCTGATCAGCTGACCCTGTAGGAGCAAACGTATGCCAAAAATTTACGCAGAATGAGCTTTTCAGTGAAGAGCAGCCAGGCAAATTTTAGCTAGTTTTACTTGTAAGTGGAGTTGGAAACGCTTTTCAGGCTCAGTACTGGGCGCAAAACATGCAGCCTTGAGGTCTCTCATGATAGCAGGTGGTTAAATAGAAATTCGCTGCTAGGCTGACCCTGTAGGAGCAAACGTATGCCAAAAATGTACGCAGAATGAGCTTTTCAGTGAATAGCAGCCAGGCACATTTTAGCTAGTTTTACTTGTAAGTGGGGTTTGAAACTCTTTTCAGGATCAGTACTGGGCTCAAAACATGCAGCCCTGAGGTCTCTCATGATAGCAGGTGGTTAAGTAGAAATTTGCCACTTGGCTGACCCAGCAGGAGCAAACGTATTCCAAAAATGTACGCAGAATGAGCTTTTTAGTGAAGAGCAGCCACGCACATTTTAGCTAGTTTTCCTTGTAAGTGGAGTTGGAAACGCTTTTCAGGATCAGTACTGGGCTCAAAACATGCAGCCCTGAGGTCTCTCATGATAGCAGGTGGTTAAATAGAAATTCGCTGCTCAGCTGACCCGGCAGGAGCAAATGTATGCCAAAAATGTACGCAGAATGAGCTTTTCAGTGAAGAGCAGCCAGGCAAATTTTAGCTAGTTTTACTTGTAAGTGGAGTTGGAAACGCTTTTCAGGCTCAGTACTCGGCTCAAAACATGCAGCCTTAAGGTCTCTCATGATAGCAGGTGGTTAAGTAGAAATTTGCCACTTGGCTGACCCAGCAGGAGCAAACATATGCCAAAAATGTACACAGAATGAGCTTTTCAGTGAATAGCAGCCAGGCACATTTTAGCTAGTTTTCCTGTTAAGTGGGGTTGGAAACGCTTTTCAGGATCAGTACTCGGCTCAAAACATGCAGCCCTGAGGTCTCTCATGATAGCAGGTGGTTAAATAGAAATTCGCTGCTCGGCTGACCCTGTAGGAGCAACCGTATGCCAAAAATGTAAGCAGAATGAGCTTTTCAGTGAATAGCAGCCAGGCACATTTTAGCTAGTTTTACTTGTAAGTGGGGTTGGAAACGCTTTTCAGGATCAGTACTGGGCTCAAAACATGCAGCCCTGAGGTCTCTCATGATAGCAGGTGGTTAAATAGAAATTCGCTGCTCAGCTGACCCTGTAGGAGCAACCGTATGCTAAAAATGTAAGCAGAATGAGCTTTTCAGTGAAAAGCAGACAGGCACATTTTAGCTAGTTTTACTTGTAACTGGGGTTGGAAACTCTTTTCAGGATCAGTACTGGGCTCAAAACATGCAGCCCTGAGGTCTCTCATGATAGCAGGTGGTTAAATAGAAATTCGCTGCTCAGCTGACCCTGTAGGAGCAACCGTATGCCAAAAATGTAAGCAGAATGAGCTTTTCAGTGAATAGCAGCCAGGCACATTTTGGCTAGTTTTACTTGTAAGTGGGGTTGGAAACGCTTTTCAGGATCAGTACTGGGCTAAAAACATGCAGCCCTGAGGTCTCTCATGATAGCAGGTGGTTAAATAGAAATTCGCTGCTCAGCTGACCCTGTAGGAGCAACCGTGTGCCAAAAATGTAAGCAGAATGAGCTTTTCAGTGAATAGCAGCCAGGCACATTTTAGCTAGTTTTACTTGTAAGTGGAGTTGGAAACGCTTTTCAGGATCAGTACTGGGCTTAAAACATGCAGCCCTGAGGTCTCTCATGATAGCAGGTGGTTAAATAGAAATTCGCTGCTCAGCTGACCCTGTAGGAGCAACCGTATGCCAAAAATGTAAGCAGAATGAGCTTTTCAGTGAATAGCAGCCAGGCACATTTTAGCTAGTTTTACTTGTAAGTGGGGTTGGAAACGCTTTTCAGGATCAGTACTGGGCTCAAAACATGCAGCCCTGAGGTCTCTCATGATAGCAGGTGGTTAAATAGAAATTCGCTGCTCAGCTGACCCTGTAGGAGCAACCGTATGCCAAAAATGTAAGCAGAATGAGCTTTTCAGTGAAAAGCAGCCAGGCACATTTTAGCTAGTTTTACTTGTAAGTGAGGTTGGAAACGCTTTTCGGGCTCAGTACTGGGCTCACAACATGCAGCCTTGAGGTCTCTCATGATAGCAGGTGGTTAAATAGAAATTCGCTGATCAGCTGACCCTGTAGGAGCAAACGTATGCCAAAAATTTACGCAGAATGAGCTTTTCAGTGAAGAGCAGCCAGGCAAATTTTAGCTAGTTTTACTTGTAAGTGGAGTTGGAAACGCTTTTCAGGCTCAGTACTGGGCTCAAAACATGCAGCCTTGAGGTCTCTCATGATAGCAGGTGGTTAAATAGAAATTCGCTGCTAGGCTGACCCTGTAGGAGCAAACGTATGCCAAAAATGTAAGCAGAATGAGCTTTTCAGTGAATAGCAGCCAGGCACATTTTAGCTAGTTTTACTTGTAAGTGGGGTTTGAAACTCTTTTCAGGATCAGTACTGGGCTCAAAACATGCAGCCCTGAGGTCTCTCATGATAGCAGGTGGTTAAGTAGAAATTTGCCACTTGGCTGACCCAGCAGGAGCAAACGTATTCCAAAAATGTACGCAGAATGAGCTTTTTAGTGAAGAGCAGCCACGCACATTTTAGCTAGTTTTCCTTGTAAGTGGAGTTGGAAACGCTTTTCAGGATCAGTACTGGGCTCAAAACATGCAGCCCTGAGGTCTCTCGTGATAGCAGGTGGTTAAATAGAAATTCGCTGCTCAGCTGACCCGGCAGGAGCAAATGTATGCCAAAAATGTACGCAGAATGAGCTTTTCAGTGAAGAGCAGCCAGGCAAATTTTAGCTAGTTTTACTTGTAAGTGGAGTTGGAAACGCTTTTCAGGCTCAGTACCCGGCTCAAAACATGCAGCCTTAAGGTCTCTCATGATAGCAGGTGGTTAAGTAGAAATTTGCCACTTGGCTGACCCAGCAGGAGCAAACATATGCCAAAAATGTACACAGAATGAGCTTTTCAGTGAATAGCAGCCAGGCACATTTTAGCTAGTTTTCCTGTTAAGTGGGGTTGGAAACGCTTTTCAGGATCAGTACTCGGCTCAAAACATGCAGCCCTGAGGTCTCTCATGATAGCAGGTGGTTAAATAGAAATTCGCTGCTCAGCTGACCCTGTAGGAGCAACCATATGCCAAAAATGTAAGCAGAATGAGCTTTTCAGTGAATAGCAGCCAGGCACATTTTAGCTAGTTTTACTTGTAAGTGGGGTTGGAAACGCTTTTCAGGATCAGTACTGGGCTCAAAACATGCAGCCCTGAGGTCTCTCATGATAGCAGGTGGTTAAATAGAAATTCGCTGCTCAGCTGACCCTGTAGGAGCAACCGTATGCTAAAAATGTAAGCAGAATGAGCTTTTCAGTGAAAAGCAGACAGGCACATTTTAGCTAGTTTTAATTGTAAGTGAGGTTGGAAACGCTTTTCGGGCTCAGTACTGGGCTCAAAACATGCAGCCTTGAGGTCTCTCATGATAGCAGGTGTTTAAATAGAAATTCGCTGATCAGCTGACCCTGTAGGAGCAAACGTATGCCAAAAATGTACGCAGAATGAGCTTTTCAGTGAAGAGCAGCCAGGCAAATTTTAGCTAGTTTTACTTGTAACTGGGGTTGGAAACTCTTTTCAGGATCAGTACTGGGCTCAAAACATGCAGCCCTGAGGTCTCTCATGATAGCAGGTGGTTAAATAGAAATTCGCTGCTCAGCTGACCCTGTAGGAGCGACCGTATGCCAAAAATGTAAGCAGAATGAGCTTTTCAGTGAATAGCAGCCAGGCACATTTTAGCTAGTTTTACTTGTAACTGGGGTTGGAAACGCTTTTCAGGATCAGTACTGGGCTCAAAACATGCAGCCCTGAGGTCTCTCATGATAGCAGGTGGTTAAATAGAAATTCGCTGCTCAGCTGACCCTGTAGGAGCAACCGTATGCCAAAAATGTAAGCAGAATGAGCTTTTCAGTGAAAAGCAGCCAGGCACATTTTAGCTAGTTTTACTTGTAAGTGAGGTTGGAAACGCTTTTCGGGCTCAGTACTGGGCTCACAACATGCAGCCTTGAGGTCTCTCATGATAGCAGGTGGTTAAATAGAAATTCGCTGATCAGCTGACCCTGTAGGAGCAAACGTATGCCAAAAATTTACGCAGAATGAGCTTTTCAGTGAATAGCAGCCAGGCACATTTTAGCTAGTTTTACTTGTAAGTGGGGTTTGAAACTCTTTTCAGGATCAGTACTGGGCTCAAAACATGCAGCCCTTAGGTCTCTCATGATAGCAGGTGGTTAAGTAGAAATTTGCCACTTGGCTGACCCAGCAGGAGCAAACGTATTCCAAAAATGTACGCAGAATGAGCTTTTTAGTGAAGAGCAGCCACGCACATTTTAGCTAGTTTTCCTTGTAAGTGGAGTTGGAAACGCTTTTCAGGATCAGTACTGGGCTCAAAACATGCAGCCCTGAGGTCTCTCATGATAGCAGGTGGTTAAATAGAAATTCGCTGCTCAGCTGACCCGGCAGGAGCAAATGTATGCCAAAAATGTACGCAGAATGAGCTTTTCAGTGAAGAGCAGCCAGGCAAATTTTAGCTAGTTTTACTTGTAAGTGGAGTTGGAAACGCTTTTCAGGCTCAGTACTCGGCTCAAAACATGCAGCCTCAAGGTCTCTCATGATAGCAGGTGGTTAAGTAGAAATTTGCCACTTGGCTGACCCAGCAGGAGCAAACATATGCCAAAAATGTACACAGAATGAGCTTTTCAGTGAATAGCAGCCAGGCACATTTTAGCTAGTTTTCCTGTTAAGTGGGGTTGGAAACGCTTTTCAGGATCAGTACTCGGCTCAAAACATGCAGCCCTGAGGTCTCTCATGATAGCAGGTGGTTAAATAGAAATTCGCTGCTCAGCTGACCCTGTAGGAGCAACCGTATGCCAAAAATGTAAGCAGAATGAGCTTTTCAGTGAATAGCAGCCAGGCACATTTTAGCTAGTTTTACTTGTAAGTGGGGTTGGAAACGCTTTTCAGGATCAGTACTGGGCTCAAAACATGCAGCCCTGAGATCTCTCATGATAGCAGGTGGTTAAATAGAAATTCGCTGCTCAGCTGACCCTGTAGGAGCAACCGTATGCTAAAAATGTAAGCAGAATGAGCTTTTCAGTGAAAAGCAGACAGGCACATTTTAGCTAGTTTTAATTGTAAGTGAGGTTGGAAACGCTTTTCGGGCTCAGTACTGGGCTCAAAACATGCAGCCTTGAGGTCTCTCATGATAGCAGGTGGTTAAATAGAAATTCGCTGATCAGCTGACCCTGTAGGAGCAAACGTATGCCAAAAATGTACGCAGAATGAGCTTTTCAGTGAAGAGCAGCCAGGCAAATTTTAGCTAGTTTTACTTGTAACTGGGGTTGGAAACTCTTTTCAGGATCAGTACTGGGCTCAAAACATGCAGCCCTGAGGTCTCTCATGATAGCAGGTGGTTAAATAGAAATTCGCTGCTCAGCTGACCCTGTAGGAGCAACCGTATGCCAAAAATGTAAGCAGAATGAGCTTTTCAGTGAATAGCAGCCAGGCACATTTTGGCTAGTTTTACTTGTAAGTGGGGTTGGAAACGCTTTTCAGGATCAGTACTGGGCTAAAAACATGCAGCCCTGAGGTCTCTCATGATAGCAGGTGGTTAAATAGAAATTCGCTGCTCAGCTGACCCTGTAGGAGCAACCGTGTGCCAAAAATGTAAGCAGAATGAGCTTTTCAGTGAATAGCAGCCAGGCACATTTTAGCTAGTTTTACTTGTAAGTGGGGTTGGAAACGCTTTTCAGGATCAGTACTGGGCTCAAAACATGCAGCCCTGAGGTCTCTCATGATAGCAGGTGGTTAAATAGAAATTCGCTGCTCAGCTGACCCTGTAGGAGCAACCGTATGCCAAAAATGTAAGCAGAATGAGCTTTTCAGTGAAAAGCAGCCAGGCACATTTTAGCTAGTTTTACTTGTAAGTGAGGTTGGAAACGCTTTTCGGGCTCAGTACTGGGCTCACAACATGCAGCCTTGAGGTCTCTCATGATAGCAGGTGGTTAAATAGAAATTCGCTGATCAGCTGACCCTGTAGGAGCAAACGTATGCCAAAAATTTACGCAGAATGAGCTTTTCAGTGAAGAGCAGCCAGGCAAATTTTAGCTAGTTTTACTTGTAAGTGGAGTTGGAAACGCTTTTCAGGCTCAGTACTGGGCTCAAAACATGCAGCCTTGAGGTCTCTCATGATAGCAGGTGGTTAAATAGAAATTCGCTGCTAGGCTGACCCTGTAGGAGCAAACGTATGCCAAAAATGTACGCAGAATGAGCTTTTCAGTGAATAGCAGCCAGGCACATTTTAGCTAGTTTTACTTGTAAGTGGGGTTTGAAACTCTTTTCAGGATCAGTACTGGGCTCAAAACATGCAGCCCTGAGGTCTCTCATGATAGCAGGTGGTTAAGTAGAAATTTGCCACTTGGCTGACCCAGCAGGAGCAAACGTATTCCAAAAATGTACGCAGAATGAGCTTTTTAGTGAAGAGCAGCCACGCACATTTTAGCTAGTTTTCCTTGTAAGTGGAGTTGGAAACGCTTTTCAGGATCAGTACTGGGCTCAAAACATGCAGCCCTGAGGTCTCTCATGATAGCAGGTGGTTAAATAGAAATTCGCTGCTCAGCTGACCCGGCAGGAGCAAATGTATGCCAAAAATGTACGCAGAATGAGCTTTTCAGTGAAGAGCAGCCAGGCAAATTTTAGCTAGTTTTACTTGTAAGTGGAGTTGGAAACGCTTTTCAGGCTCAGTACTCGGCTCAAAACATGCAGCCTTAAGGTCTCTCATGATAGCAGGTGGTTAAGTAGAAATTTGCCACTTGGCTGACCCAGCAGGAGCAAACATATGCCAAAAATGTACACAGAATGAGCTTTTCAGTGAATAGCAGCCAGGCACATTTTAGCTAGTTTTCCTGTTAAGTGGGGTTGGAAACGCTTTTCAGGATCAGTACTCGGCTCAAAACATGCAGCCCTGAGGTCTCTCATGATAGCAGGTGGTTAAATAGAAATTCGCTGCTCAGCTGACCCTGTAGGAGCAACCATATGCCAAAAATGTAAGCAGAATGAGCTTTTCAGTGAATAGCAGCCAGGCACATTTTAGCTAGTTTTACTTGTAAGTGGGGTTGGAAACGCTTTTCAGGATCAGTACTGGGCTCAAAACATGCAGCCCTGAGGTCTCTCATGATAGCAGGTGGTTAAATAGAAATTCGCTGCTCAGCTGACCCTGTAGGAGCAACCGTATGCTAAAAATGTAAGCAGAATGAGCTTTTCAGTGAAAAGCAGACAGGCACATTTTAGCTAGTTTTAATTGTAAGTGAGGTTGGAAACGCTTTTCGGGCTCAGTACTGGGCTCAAAACATGCAGCCTTGAGGTCTCTCATGATAGCAGGTGGTTAAATAGAAATTCGCTGATCAGCTGACCCTGTAGGAGCAAACGTATGCCAAAAATGTACGCAGAATGAGCTTTTCAGTGAAGAGCAGCCAGGCAAATTTTAGCTAGTTTTACTTGTAACTGGGGTTGGAAACTCTTTTCAGGATCAGTACTGGGCTCAAAACATGCAGCCCTGAGATCTCTCATGATAGCAGGTGGTTAAATAGAAATTCGCTGCTCAGCTGACCCTGTAGGAGCGACCGTATGCCAAAAATGTAAGCAGAATGAGCTTTTCAGTGAATAGCAGCCAGGCACATTTTGGCTAGTTTTACTTGTAAGTGGGGTTGGAAACGCTTTTCAGGATCAGTACTGGGCTAAAAACATGCAGCCCTGAGGTCTCTCATGATAGCAGGTGGTTAAATAGAAATTCGCTGCTCAGCTGACCCTGTAGGAGCAACCGTGTGCCAAAAATGTAAGCAGAATGAGCTTTTCAGTGAATAGCAGCCAGGCACATTTTAGCTAGTTTTACTTGTAAGTGGAGTTGGAAACGCTTTTCAGGATCAGTACTGGGCTCAAAACATGCAGCCCTGAGGTCTCTCATGATAGCAGGTGGTTAAATAGAAATTCGCTGCTCAGCTGACCCTGTAGGAGCAACCGTATGCCAAAAATGTAAGCAGAATGAGCTTTTCAGTGAATAGCAGCCAGGCACATTTTAGCTAGTTTTACTTGTAAGTGGGGTTGGAAACGCTTTTCAGGATCAGTACTGGGCTCAAAACATGCAGCCCTGAGGTCTCTCATGATAGCAGGTGGTTAAATAGAAATTCGCTGCTCAGCTGACCCTGTAGGAGCAACCGTATGCCAAAAATGTAAGCAGAATGAGCTTTTCAGTGAAAAGCAGCCAGGCACATTTTAGCTAGTTTTACTTGTAAGTGAGGTTGGAAACGCTTTTCGGGCTCAGTACTGGGCTCACAACATGCAGCCTTGAGGTCTCTCATGATAGCAGGTGGTTAAATAGAAATTCGCTGATCAGCTGACCCTGTAGGAGCAAACGTATGCCAAAAATTTACGCAGAATGAGCTTTTCAGTGAAGAGCAGCCAGGCAAATTTTAGCTAGTTTTACTTGTAAGTGGAGTTGGAAACGCTTTTCAGGCTCAGTACTGGGCGCAAAACATGCAGCCTTGAGGTCTCTCATGATAGCAGGTGGTTAAATAGAAATTCGCTGCTAGGCTGACCCTGTAGGAGCAAACGTATGCCAAAAATGTACGCAGAATGAGCTTTTCAGTGAATAGCAGCCAGGCACATTTTAGCTAGTTTTACTTGTAAGTGGGGTTTGAAACTCTTTTCAGGATCAGTACTGGGCTCAAAACATGCAGCCCTGAGGTCTCTCATGATAGCAGGTGGTTAAGTAGAAATTTGCCACTTGGCTGACCCAGCAGGAGCAAACGTATTCCAAAAATGTACGCAGAATGAGCTTTTTAGTGAAGAGCAGCCACGCACATTTTAGCTAGTTTTCCTTGTAAGTGGAGTTGGAAACGCTTTTCAGGATCAGTACTGGGCTCAAAACATGCAGCCCTGAGGTCTCTCATGATAGCAGGTGGTTAAATAGAAATTCGCTGCTCAGCTGACCCGGCAGGAGCAAATGTATGCCAAAAATGTACGCAGAATGAGCTTTTCAGTGAAGAGCAGCCAGGCAAATTTTAGCTAGTTTTACTTGTAAGTGGAGTTGGAAACGCTTTTCAGGCTCAGTACTCGGCTCAAAACATGCAGCCTTAAGGTCTCTCATGATAGCAGGTGGTTAAGTAGAAATGTGCCACTTGGCTGACCCAGCAGGAGCAAACATATGCCAAAAATGTACACAGAATGAGCTTTTCAGTGAATAGCAGCCAGGCACATTTTAGCTAGTTTTCCTGTTAAGTGGGGTTGGAAACGCTTTTCAGGATCAGTACTCGGCTCAAAACATGCAGCCCTGAGGTCTCTCATGATAGCAGGTGGTTAAATAGAAATTCGCTGCTCAGCTGACCCTGTAGGAGCAACCGTATGCCAAAAATGTAAGCAGAATGAGCTTTTCAGTGAATAGCAGCCAGGCACATTTTAGCTAGTTTTACTTGTAAGTGGGGTTGGAAACGCTTTTCAGGATCAGTACTGGGCTCAAAACATGCAGCCCTGAGATCTCTCATGATAGCAGGTGGTTAAATAGAAATTCGCTGCTCAGCTGACCCTGTAGGAGCAACCGTATGCTAAAAATGTAAGCAGAATGAGCTTTTCAGTGAAAAGCAGACAGGCACATTTTAGCTAGTTTTAATTGTAAGTGAGGTTGGAAACGCTTTTCGGGCTCAGTACTGGGCTCAAAACATGCAGCCTTGAGGTCTCTCATGATAGCAGGTGGTTAAATAGAAATTCGCTGATCAGCTGACCCTGTAGGAGCAAACGTATGCCAAAAATGTACGCAGAATGAGCTTTTCAGTGAAGAGCAGCCAGGCAAATTTTAGCTAGTTTTACTTGTAACTGGGGTTGGAAACTCTTTTCAGGATCAGTACTGGGCTCAAAACATGCAGCCCTGAGGTCTCTCATGATAGCAGGTGGTTAAATAGAAATTCGCTGCTCAGCTGACCCTGTAGGAGCAACCGTATGCCAAAAATGTAAGCAGAATGAGCTTTTCAGTGAATAGCAGCCAGGCACATTTTGGCTAGTTTTACTTGTAAGTGGGGTTGGAAACGCTTTTCAGGATCAGTACTGGGCTAAAAACATGCAGCCCTGAGGTCTCTCATGATAGCAGGTGGTTAAATAGAAATTCGCTGCTCAGCTGACCCTGTAGGAGCAACCGTGTGCCAAAAATGTAAGCAGAATGAGCTTTTCAGTGAATAGCAGCCAGGCACATTTTAGCTAGTTTTACTTGTAAGTGGGGTTGGAAACGCTTTTCAGGATCAGTACTGGGCTCAAAACATGCAGCCCTGAGGTCTCTCATGATAGCAGGTGGTTAAATAGAAATTCGCTGCTCAGCTGACCCTGTAGGAGCAACCGTATGCCAAAAATGTAAGCAGAATGAGCTTTTCAGTGAAAAGCAGCCAGGCACATTTTAGCTAGTTTTACTTGTAAGTGAGGTTGGAAACGCTTTTCGGGCTCAGTACTGGGCTCACAACATGCAGCCTTGAGGTCTCTCATGATAGCAGGTGGTTAAATAGAAATTCGCTGATCAGCTGACCCTGTAGGAGCAAACGTATGCCAAAAATTTACGCAGAATGAGCTTTTCAGTGAAGAGCAGCCAGGCAAATTTTAGCTAGTTTTACTTGTAAGTGGAGTTGGAAACGCTTTTCAGGCTCAGTACTGGGCTCAAAACATGCAGCCTTGAGGTCTCTCATGATAGCAGGTGGTTAAATAGAAATTCGCTGCTAGGCTGACCCTGTAGGAGCAAACGTATGCCAAAAATGTACGCAGAATGAGCTTTTCAGTGAATAGCAGCCAGGCACATTTTAGCTAGTTTTACTTGTAAGTGGGGTTTGAAACTCTTTTCAGGATCAGTACTGGGCTCAAAACATGCAGCCCTGAGGTCTCTCATGATAGCAGGTGGTTAAGTAGAAATTTGCCACTTGGCTGACCCAGCAGGAGCAAACGTATTCCAAAAATGTACGCAGAATGAGCTTTTTAGTGAAGAGCAGCCACGCACATTTTAGCTAGTTTTCCTTGTAAGTGGAGTTGGAAACGCTTTTCAGGATCAGTACTGGGCTCAAAACATGCAGCCCTGAGGTCTCTCATGATAGCAGGTGGTTAAATAGAAATTCGCTGCTCAGCTGACCCGGCAGGAGCAAATGTATGCCAAAAATGTACGCAGAATGAGCTTTTCAGTGAAGAGCAGCCAGGCAAATTTTAGCTAGTTTTACTTGTAAGTGGAGTTGGAAACGCTTTTCAGGCTCAGTACTCGGCTCAAAACATGCAGCCTTAAGGTCTCTCATGATAGCAGGTGGTTAAGTAGAAATTTGCCACTTGGCTGACCCAGCAGGAGCAAACATATGCCAAAAATGTACACAGAATGAGCTTTTCAGTGAATAGCAGCCAGGCACATTTTAGCTAGTTTTCCTGTTAAGTGGGGTTGGAAACGCTTTTCAGGATCAGTACTCGGCTCAAAACATGCAGCCCTGAGGTCTCTCATGATAGCAGGTGGTTAAATAGAAATTCGCTGCTCAGCTGACCCTGTAGGAGCAACCATATGCCAAAAATGTAAGCAGAATGAGCTTTTCAGTGAATAGCAGCCAGGCACATTTTAGCTAGTTTTACTTGTAAGTGGGGTTGGAAACGCTTTTCAGGATCAGTACTGGGCTCAAAACATGCAGCCCTGAGGTCTCTCATGATAGCAGGTGGTTAAATAGAAATTCGCTGCTCAGCTGACCCTGTAGGAGCAACCGTATGCTAAAAATGTAAGCAGAATGAGCTTTTCAGTGAAAAGCAGACAGGCACATTTTAGCTAGTTTTAATTGTAAGTGAGGTTGGAAACGCTTTTCGGGCTCAGTACTGGGCTCAAAACATGCAGCCTTGAGGTCTCTCATGATAGCAGGTGGTTAAATAGAAATTCGCTGATCAGCTGACCCTGTAGGAGCAAACGTATGCCAAAAATGTACGCAGAATGAGCTTTTCAGTGAAGAGCAGCCAGGCAAATTTTAGCTAGTTTTACTTGTAACTGGGGTTGGAAACTCTTTTCAGGATCAGTACTGGGCTCAAAACATGCAGCCCTGAGATCTCTCATGATAGCAGGTGGTTAAATAGAAATTCGCTGCTCAGCTGACCCTGTAGGAGCGACCGTATGCCAAAAATGTAAGCAGAATGAGCTTTTCAGTGAATAGCAGCCAGGCACATTTTGGCTAGTTTTACTTGTAAGTGGGGTTGGAAACGCTTTTCAGGATCAGTACTGGGCTAAAAACATGCAGCCCTGAGGTCTCTCATGATAGCAGGTGGTTAAATAGAAATTCGCTGCTCAGCTGACCCTGTAGGAGCAACCGTGTGCCAAAAATGTAAGCAGAATGAGCTTTTCAGTGAATAGCAGCCAGGCACATTTTAGCTAGTTTTACTTGTAAGTGGAGTTGGAAACGCTTTTCAGGATCAGTACTGGGCTCAAAACATGCAGCCCTGAGGTCTCTCATGATAGCAGGTGGTTAAATAGAAATTCGCTGCTCAGCTGACCCTGTAGGAGCAACCGTATGCCAAAAATGTAAGCAGAATGAGCTTTTCAGTGAATAGCAGCCAGGCACATTTTAGCTAGTTTTACTTGTAAGTGGGGTTGGAAACGCTTTTCAGGATCAGTACTGGGCTCAAAACATGCAGCCCTGAGGTCTCTCATGATAGCAGGTGGTTAAATAGAAATTCGCTGCTCAGCTGACCCTGTAGGAGCAACCGTATGCCAAAAATGTAAGCAGAATGAGCTTTTCAGTGAAAAGCAGCCAGGCACATTTTAGCTAGTTTTACTTGTAAGTGAGGTTGGAAACGCTTTTCGGGCTCAGTACTGGGCTCACAACATGCAGCCTTGAGGTCTCTCATGATAGCAGGTGGTTAAATAGAAATTCGCTGATCAGCTGACCCTGTAGGAGCAAACGTATGCCAAAAATTTACGCAGAATGAGCTTTTCAGTGAAGAGCAGCCAGGCAAATTTTAGCTAGTTTTACTTGTAAGTGGAGTTGGAAACGCTTTTCAGGCTCAGTACTGGGCGCAAAACATGCAGCCTTGAGGTCTCTCATGATAGCAGGTGGTTAAATAGAAATTCGCTGCTAGGCTGACCCTGTAGGAGCAAACGTATGCCAAAAATGTACGCAGAATGAGCTTTTCAGTGAATAGCAGCCAGGCACATTTTAGCTAGTTTTACTTGTAAGTGGGGTTTGAAACTCTTTTCAGGATCAGTACTGGGCTCAAAACATGCAGCCCTGAGGTCTCTCATGATAGCAGGTGGTTAAGTAGAAATTTGCCACTTGGCTGACCCAGCAGGAGCAAACGTATTCCAAAAATGTACGCAGAATGAGCTTTTTAGTGAAGAGCAGCCACGCACATTTTAGCTAGTTTTCCTTGTAAGTGGAGTTGGAAACGCTTTTCAGGATCAGTACTGGGCTCAAAACATGCAGCCCTGAGGTCTCTCATGATAGCAGGTGGTTAAATAGAAATTCGCTGCTCAGCTGACCCGGCAGGAGCAAATGTATGCCAAAAATGTACGCAGAATGAGCTTTTCAGTGAAGAGCAGCCAGGCAAATTTTAGCTAGTTTTACTTGTAAGTGGAGTTGGAAACGCTTTTCAGGCTCAGTACTCGGCTCAAAACATGCAGCCTTAAGGTCTCTCATGATAGCAGGTGGTTAAGTAGAAATGTGCCACTTGGCTGACCCAGCAGGAGCAAACATATGCCAAAAATGTACACAGAATGAGCTTTTCAGTGAATAGCAGCCAGGCACATTTTAGCTAGTTTTCCTGTTAAGTGGGGTTGGAAACGCTTTTCAGGATCAGTACTCGGCTCAAAACATGCAGCCCTGAGGTCTCTCATGATAGCAGGTGGTTAAATAGAAATTCGCTGCTCGGCTGACCCTGTAGGAGCAACCGTATGCCAAAAATGTAAGCAGAATGAGCTTTTCAGTGAATAGCAGCCAGGCACATTTTAGCTAGTTTTACTTGTAAGTGGGGTTGGAAACGCTTTTCAGGATCAGTACTGGGCTCAAAACATGCAGCCCTGAGGTCTCTCATGATAGCAGGTGGTTAAATAGAAATTCGCTGCTCAGCTGACCCTGTAGGAGCAACCGTATGCTAAAAATGTAAGCAGAATGAGCTTTTCAGTGAAAAGCAGACAGGCACATTTTAGCTAGTTTTAATTGTAAGTGAGGTTGGAAACGCTTTTCGGGCTCAGTACTGGGCTCAAAACATGCAGCCTTGAGGTCTCTCATGATAGCAGGTGGTTAAATAGAAATTCGCTGATCAGCTGACCCTGTAGGAGCAAACGTATGCCAAAAATGTACGCAGAATGAGCTTTTCAGTGAAGAGCAGCCAGGCAAATTTTAGCTAGTTTTACTTGTAACTGGGGTTGGAAACTCTTTTCAGGATCAGTACTGGGCTCAAAACATGCAGCCCTGAGGTCTCTCATGATAGCAGGTGGTTAAATAGAAATTCGCTGCTCAGCTGACCCTGTAGGAGCAACCGTATGCCAAAAATGTAAGCAGAATGAGCTTTTCAGTGAATAGCAGCCAGGCACATTTTGGCTAGTTTTACTTGTAAGTGGGGTTGGAAACGCTTTTCAGGATCAGTACTGGGCTAAAAACATGCAGCCCTGAGGTCTCTCATGATAGCAGGTGGTTAAATAGAAATTCGCTGCTCAGCTGACCCTGTAGGAGCAACCGTGTGCCAAAAATGTAAGCAGAATGAGCTTTTCAGTGAATAGCAGCCAGGCACATTTTAGCTAGTTTTACTTGTAAGTGGAGTTGGAAACGCTTTTCAGGATCAGTACTGGGCTCAAAACATGCAGCCCTGAGGTCTCTCATGATAGCAGGTGGTTAAATAGAAATTCGCTGCTCAGCTGACCCTGTAGGAGCAACCGTATGCCAAAAATGTAAGCAGAATGAGCTTTTCAGTGAATAGCAGCCAGGCACATTTTAGCTAGTTTTACTTGTAAGTGGGGTTGGAAACGCTTTTCAGGATCAGTACTGGGCTCAAAACATGCAGCCCTGAGGTCTCTCATGATAGCAGGTGGTTAAATAGAAATTCGCTGCTCAGCTGACCCTGTAGGAGCAACCGTATGCCAAAAATGTAAGCAGAATGAGCTTTTCAGTGAAAAGCAGCCAGGCACATTTTAGCTAGTTTTACTTGTAAGTGAGGTTGGAAACGCTTTTCGGGCTCAGTACTGGGCTCACAACATGCAGCCTTGAGGTCTCTCATGATAGCAGGTGGTTAAATAGAAATTCGCTGATCAGCTGACCCTGTAGGAGCAAACGTATGCCAAAAATTTACGCAGAATGAGCTTTTCAGTGAAGAGCAGCCAGGCAAATTTTAGCTAGTTTTACTTGTAAGTGGAGTTGGAAACGCTTTTCAGGCTCAGTACTGGGCTCAAAACATGCAGCCTTGAGGTCTCTCATGATAGCAGGTGGTTAAATAGAAATTCGCTGCTAGGCTGACCCTGTAGGAGCAAACGTATGCCAAAAATGTAAGCAGAATGAGCTTTTCAGTGAATAGCAGCCAGGCACATTTTAGCTAGTTTTACTTGTAAGTGGGGTTTGAAACTCTTTTCAGGATCAGTACTGGGCTCAAAACATGCAGCCCTGAGGTCTCTCATGATAGCAGGTGGTTAAGTAGAAATTTGCCACTTGGCTGACCCAGCAGGAGCAAACGTATTCCAAAAATGTACGCAGAATGAGCTTTTTAGTGAAGAGCAGCCACGCACATTTTAGCTAGTTTTCCTTGTAAGTGGAGTTGGAAACGCTTTTCAGGATCAGTACTGGGCTCAAAACATGCAGCCCTGAGGTCTCTCGTGATAGCAGGTGGTTAAATAGAAATTCGCTGCTCAGCTGACCCGGCAGGAGCAAATGTATGCCAAAAATGTACGCAGAATGAGCTTTTCAGTGAAGAGCAGCCAGGCAAATTTTAGCTAGTTTTACTTGTAAGTGGAGTTGGAAACGCTTTTCAGGCTCAGTACTCGGCTCAAAACATGCAGCCTTAAGGTCTCTCATGATAGCAGGTGGTTAAGTAGAAATTTGCCACTTGGCTGACCCAGCAGGAGCAAACATATGCCAAAAATGTACACAGAATGAGCTTTTCAGTGAATAGCAGCCAGGCACATTTTAGCTAGTTTTCCTGTTAAGTGGGGTTGGAAACGCTTTTCAGGATCAGTACTCGGCTCAAAACATGCAGCCCTGAGGTCTCTCATGATAGCAGGTGGTTAAATAGAAATTCGCTGCTCAGCTGACCCTGTAGGAGCAACCATATGCCAAAAATGTAAGCAGAATGAGCTTTTCAGTGAATAGCAGCCAGGCACATTTTAGCTAGTTTTACTTGTAAGTGGGGTTGGAAACGCTTTTCAGGATCAGTACTGGGCTCAAAACATGCAGCCCTGAGGTCTCTCATGATAGCAGGTGGTTAAATAGAAATTCGCTGCTCAGCTGACCCTGTAGGAGCAACCGTATGCTAAAAATGTAAGCAGAATGAGCTTTTCAGTGAAAAGCAGACAGGCACATTTTAGCTAGTTTTAATTGTAAGTGAGGTTGGAAACGCTTTTCGGGCTCAGTACTGGGCTCAAAACATGCAGCCTTGAGGTCTCTCATGATAGCAGGTGTTTAAATAGAAATTCGCTGATCAGCTGACCCTGTAGGAGCAAACGTATGCCAAAAATGTACGCAGAATGAGCTTTTCAGTGAAGAGCAGCCAGGCAAATTTTAGCTAGTTTTACTTGTAACTGGGGTTGGAAACTCTTTTCAGGATCAGTACTGGGCTCAAAACATGCAGCCCTGAGGTCTCTCATGATAGCAGGTGGTTAAATAGAAATTCGCTGCTCAGCTGACCCTGTAGGAGCGACCGTATGCCAAAAATGTAAGCAGAATGAGCTTTTCAGTGAATAGCAGCCAGGCACATTTTAGCTAGTTTTACTTGTAAGTGGGGTTGGAAACGCTTTTCAGGATCAGTACTGGGCTCAAAACATGCAGCCCTGAGGTCTCTCATGATAGCAGGTGGTTAAATAGAAATTCGCTGCTCAGCTGACCCTGTAGGAGCAACCGTATGCCAAAAATGTAAGCAGAATGAGCTTTTCAGTGAAAAGCAGCCAGGCACATTTTAGCTAGTTTTACTTGTAAGTGAGGTTGGAAACGCTTTTCGGGCTCAGTACTGGGCTCACAACATGCAGCCTTGAGGTCTCTCATGATAGCAGGTGGTTAAATAGAAATTCGCTGATCAGCTGACCCTGTAGGAGCAAACGTATGCCAAAAATTTACGCAGAATGAGCTTTTCAGTGAATAGCAGCCAGGCACATTTTAGCTAGTTTTACTTGTAAGTGGGGTTTGAAACTCTTTTCAGGATCAGTACTGGGCTCAAAACATGCAGCCCTGAGGTCTCTCATGATAGCAGGTGGTTAAGTAGAAATTTGCCACTTGGCTGACCCAGCAGGAGCAAACGTATTCCAAAAATGTACGCAGAATGAGCTTTTTAGTGAAGAGCAGCCACGCACATTTTAGCTAGTTTTCCTTGTAAGTGGAGTTGGAAACGCTTTTCAGGATCAGTACTGGGCTCAAAACATGCAGCCCTGAGGTCTCTCATGATAGCAGGTGGTTAAATAGAAATTCGCTGCTCAGCTGACCCGGCAGGAGCAAATGTTTGCCAAAAATGTACGCAGAATGAGCTTTTCAGTGAAGAGCAGCCAGGCAAATTTTAGCTAGTTTTACTTGTAAGTGGAGTTGGAAACGCTTTTCAGGCTCAGTACTCGGCTCAAAACATGCAGCCTCAAGGTCTCTCATGATAGCAGGTGGTTAAGTAGAAATTTGCCACTTGGCTGACCCAGCAGGAGCAAACATATGCCAAAAATGTACACAGAATGAGCTTTTCAGTGAATAGCAGCCAGGCACATTTTAGCTAGTTTTCCTGTTAAGTGGGGTTGGAAACGCTTTTCAGGATCAGTACTCGGCTCAAAACATGCAGCCCTGAGGTCTCTCATGATAGCAGGTGGTTAAATAGAAATTCGCTGCTCAGCTGACCCTGTAGGAGCAACCGTATGCCAAAAATGTAAGCAGAATGAGCTTTTCAGTGAATAGCAGCCAGGCACATTTTAGCTAGTTTTACTTGTAAGTGGGGTTGGAAACGCTTTTCAGGATCAGTACTGGGCTCAAAACATGCAGCCCTGAGATCTCTCATGATAGCAGGTGGTTAAATAGAAATTCGCTGCTCAGCTGACCCTGTAGGACCAACCGTATGCTAAAAATGTAAGCAGAATGAGCTTTTCAGTGAAAAGCAGACAGGCACATTTTAGCTAGTTTTAATTGTAAGTGAGGTTGGAAACGCTTTTCGGGCTCAGTACTGGGCTCAAAACATGCAGCCTTGAGGTCTCTCATGATAGCAGGTGGTTAAATAGAAATTCGCTGATCAGCTGACCCTGTAGGAGCAAACGTATGCCAAAAATGTACGCAGAATGAGCTTTTCAGTGAAGAGCAGCCAGGCAAATTTTAGCTAGTTTTACTTGTAACTGGGGTTGGAAACTCTTTTCAGGATCAGTACTGGGCTCAAAACATGCAGCCCTGAGGTCTCTCATGATAGCAGGTGGTTAAATAGAAATTCGCTGCTCAGCTGACCCTGTAGGAGCAACCGTATGCCAAAAATGTAAGCAGAATGAGCTTTTCAGTGAATAGCAGCCAGGCACATTTTGGCTAGTTTTACTTGTAAGTGGGGTTGGAAACGCTTTTCAGGATCAGTACTGGGCTAAAAACATGCAGCCCTGAGGTCTCTCATGATAGCAGGTGGTTAAATAGAAATTCGCTGCTCAGCTGACCCTGTAGGAGCAACCGTGTGCCAAAAATGTAAGCAGAATGAGCTTTTCAGTGAATAGCAGCCAGGCACATTTTAGCTAGTTTTACTTGTAAGTGGGGTTGGAAACGCTTTTCAGGATCAGTACTGGGCTCAAAACATGCAGCCCTGAGGTCTCTCATGATAGCAGGTGGTTAAATAGAAATTCGCTGCTCAGCTGACCCTGTAGGAGCAACCGTATGCCAAAAATGTAAGCAGAATGAGCTTTTCAGTGAAAAGCAGCCAGGCACATTTTAGCTAGTTTTACTTGTAAGTGAGGTTGGAAACGCTTTTCGGGCTCAGTACTGGGCTCACAACATGCAGCCTTGAGGTCTCTCATGATAGCAGGTGGTTAAATAGAAATTCGCTGATCAGCTGACCCTGTAGGAGCAAACGTATGCCAAAAATTTACGCAGAATGAGCTTTTCAGTGAAGAGCAGCCAGGCAAATTTTAGCTAGTTTTACTTGTAAGTGGAGTTGGAAACGCTTTTCAGGCTCAGTACTGGGCTCAAAACATGCAGCCTTGAGGTCTCTCATGATAGCAGGTGGTTAAATAGAAATTCGCTGCTAGGCTGACCCTGTAGGAGCAAACGTATGCCAAAAATGTACGCAGAATGAGCTTTTCAGTGAATAGCAGCCAGGCACATTTTAGCTAGTTTTACTTGTAAGTGGGGTTTGAAACTCTTTTCAGGATCAGTACTGGGCTCAAAACATGCAGCCCTGAGGTCTCTCATGATAGCAGGTGGTTAAGTAGAAATTTGCCACTTGGCTGACCCAGCAGGAGCAAACGTATTCCAAAAATGTACGCAGAATGAGCTTTTTAGTGAAGAGCAGCCACGCACATTTTAGCTAGTTTTCCTTGTAAGTGGAGTTGGAAACGCTTTTCAGGATCAGTACTGGGCTCAAAACATGCAGCCCTGAGGTCTCTCATGATAGCAGGTGGTTAAATAGAAATTCGCTGCTCAGCTGACCCGGCAGGAGCAAATGTATGCCAAAAATGTACGCAGAATGAGCTTTTCAGTGAAGAGCAGCCAGGCAAATTTTAGCTAGTTTTACTTGTAAGTGGAGTTGGAAACGCTTTTCAGGCTCAGTACTCGGCTCAAAACATGCAGCCTTAAGGTCTCTCATGATAGCAGGTGGTTAAGTAGAAATTTGCCACTTGGCTGACCCAGCAGGAGCAAACATATGCCAAAAATGTACACAGAATGAGCTTTTCAGTGAATAGCAGCCAGGCACATTTTAGCTAGTTTTCCTGTTAAGTGGGGTTGGAAACGCTTTTCAGGATCAGTACTCGGCTCAAAACATGCAGCCCTGAGGTCTCTCATGATAGCAGGTGGTTAAATAGAAATTCGCTGCTCGGCTGACCCTGTAGGAGCAACCGTATGCCAAAAATGTAAGCAGAATGAGCTTTTCAGTGAATAGCAGCCATGCACATTTTAGCTAGTTTTACTTGTAAGTGGGGTTGGAAACGCTTTTCAGGATCAGTACTGGGCTCAAAACATGCAGCCCTGAGGTCTCTCATGATAGCAGGTGGTTAAATAGAAATTCGCTGCTCAGCTGACCCTGTAGGAGCAACCGTATGCTAAAAATGTAAGCAGAATGAGCTTTTCAGTGAAAAGCAGACAGGCACATTTTAGCTAGTTTTAATTGTAAGTGAGGTTGGAAACGCTTTTCGGGCTCAGTACTGGGCTCAAAACATGCAGCCTTGAGGTCTCTCATGATAGCAGGTGGTTAAATAGAAATTCGCTGATCAGCTGACCCTGTAGGAGCAAACGTATGCCAAAAATGTACGCAGAATGAGCTTTTCAGTGAAGAGCAGCCAGGCAAATTTTAGCTAGTTTTACTTGTAACTGGGGTTGGAAACTCTTTTCAGGATCAGTACTGGGCTCAAAACATGCAGCCCTGAGGTCTCTCATGATAGCAGGTGGTTAAATAGAAATTCGCTGCTCAGCTGACCCTGTAGGAGCAACCGTATGCCAAAAATGTAAGCAGAATGAGCTTTTCAGTGAATAGCAGCCAGGCACATTTTGGCTAGTTTTACTTGTAAGTGGGGTTGGAAACGCTTTTCAGGATCAGTACTGGGCTAAAAACATGCAGCCCTGAGGTCTCTCATGATAGCAGGTGGTTAAATAGAAATTCGCTGCTCAGCTGACCCTGTAGGAGCAACCGTGTGCCAAAAATGTAAGCAGAATGAGCTTTTCAGTGAATAGCAGCCAGGCACATTTTAGCTAGTTTTACTTGTAAGTGGAGTTGGAAACGCTTTTCAGGATCAGTACTGGGCTCAAAACATGCAGCCCTGAGGTCTCTCATGATAGCAGGTGGTTAAATAGAAATTCGCTGCTCAGCTGACCCTGTAGGAGCAACCGTATGCCAAAAATGTAAGCAGAATGAGCTTTTCAGTGAATAGCAGCCAGGCACATTTTAGCTAGTTTTACTTGTAAGTGGGGTTGGAAACGCTTTTCAGGATCAGTACTGGGCTCAAAACATGCAGCCCTGAGGTCTCTCATGATAGCAGGTGGTTAAATAGAAATTCGCTGCTCAGCTGACCCTGTAGGAGCAACCGTATGCCAAAAATGTAAGCAGAATGAGCTTTTCAGTGAAAAGCAGCCAGGCACATTTTAGCTAGTTTTACTTGTAAGTGAGGTTGGAAACGCTTTTCGGGCTCAGTACTGGGCTCACAACATGCAGCCTTGAGGTCTCTCATGATAGCAGGTGGTTAAATAGAAATTCGCTGATCAGCTGACCCTGTAGGAGCAAACGTATGCCAAAAATTTACGCAGAATGAGCTTTTCAGTGAAGAGCAGCCAGGCAAATTTTAGCTAGTTTTACTTGTAAGTGGAGTTGGAAACGCTTTTCAGGCTCAGTACTGGGCTCAAAACATGCAGCCTTGAGGTCTCTCATGATAGCAGGTGGTTAAATAGAAATTCGCTGCTAGGCTGACCCTGTAGGAGCAAACGTATGCCAAAAATGTAAGCAGAATGAGCTTTTCAGTGAATAGCAGCCAGGCACATTTTAGCTAGTTTTACTTGTAAGTGGGGTTTGAAACTCTTTTCAGGATCAGTACTGGGCTCAAAACATGCAGCCCTGAGGTCTCTCATGATAGCAGGTGGTTAAGTAGAAATTTGCCACTTGGCTGACCCAGCAGGAGCAAACGTATTCCAAAAATGTACGCAGAATGAGCTTTTTAGTGAAGAGCAGCCACGCACATTTTAGCTAGTTTTCCTTGTAAGTGGAGTTGGAAACGCTTTTCAGGATCAGTACTGGGCTCAAAACATGCAGCCCTGAGGTCTCTCGTGATAGCAGGTGGTTAAATAGAAATTCGCTGCTCAGCTGACCCGGCAGGAGCAAATGTATGCCAAAAATGTACGCAGAATGAGCTTTTCAGTGAAGAGCAGCCAGGCAAATTTTAGCTAGTTTTACTTGTAAGTGGAGTTGGAAACGCTTTTCAGGCTCAGTACTCGGCTCAAAACATGCAGCCTTAAGGTCTCTCATGATAGCAGGTGGTTAAGTAGAAATTTGCCACTTGGCTGACCCAGCAGGTGCAAACATATGCCAAAAATGTACACAGAATGAGCTTTTCAGTGAATAGCAGCCAGGCACATTTTAGCTAGTTTTCCTGTTAAGTGGGGTTGGAAACGCTTTTCAGGATCAGTACTCGGCTCAAAACATGCAGCCCTGAGGTCTCTCATGATAGCAGGTGGTTAAATAGAAATTCGCTGCTCAGCTGACCCTGTAGGAGCAACCATATGCCAAAAATGTAAGCAGAATGAGCTTTTCAGTGAATAGCAGCCAGGCACATTTTAGCTAGTTTTACTTGTAAGTGGGGTTGGAAACGCTTTTCAGGATCAGTACTGGGCTCAAAACATGCAGCCCTGAGGTCTCTCATGATAGCAGGTGGTTAAATAGAAATTCGCTGCTCAGCTGACCCTGTAGGAGCAACCGTATGCTAAAAATGTAAGCAGAATGAGCTTTTCAGTGAAAAGCAGACAGGCACATTTTAGCTAGTTTTAATTGTAAGTGAGGTTGGAAACGCTTTTCGGGCTCAGTACTGGGCTCAAAACATGCAGCCTTGAGGTCTCTCATGATAGCAGGTGGTTAAATAGAAATTCGCTGATCAGCTGACCCTGTAGGAGCAAACGTATGCCAAAAATGTACGCAGAATGAGCTTTTCAGTGAAGAGCAGCCAGGCAAATTTTAGCTAGTTTTACTTGTAACTGGGGTTGGAAACTCTTTTCAGGATCAGTACTGGGCTCAAAACATGCAGCCCTGAGGTCTCTCATGATAGCAGGTGGTTAAATAGAAATTCGCTGCTCAGCTGACCCTGTAGGAGCGACCGTATGCCAAAAATGTAAGCAGAATGAGCTTTTCAGTGAATAGCAGCCAGGCACATTTTAGCTAGTTTTACTTGTAAGTGGGGTTGGAAACGCTTTTCAGGATCAGTACTGGGCTCAAAACATGCAGCCCTGAGGTCTCTCATGATAGCAGGTGGTTAAATAGAAATTCGCTGCTCAGCTGACCCTGTAGGAGCAACCGTATGCCAAAAATGTAAGCAGAATGAGCTTTTCAGTGAAAAGCAGCCAGGCACATTTTAGCTAGTTTTACTTGTAAGTGAGGTTGGAAACGCTTTTCGGGCTCAGTACTGGGCTCACAACATGCAGCCTTGAGGTCTCTCATGATAGCAGGTGGTTAAATAGAAATTCGCTGATCAGCTGACCCTGTAGGAGCAAACGTATGCCAAAAATTTACGCAGAATGAGCTTTTCAGTGAAGAGCAGCCAGGCAAATTTTAGCTAGTTTTACTTGTAAGTGGAGTTGGAAACGCTTTTCAGGCTCAGTACTGGGCTCAAAACATGCAGCCTTGAGGTCTCTCATGATAGCAGGTGGTTAAATAGAAATTCGCTGCTAGGCTGACCCTGTAGGAGCAAACGTATGCCAAAAATGTAAGCAGAATGAGCTTTTCAGTGAATAGCAGCCAGGCACATTTTAGCTAGTTTTACTTGTAAGTGGGGTTTGAAACTCTTTTCAGGATCAGTACTGGGCTCAAAACATGCAGCCCTGAGGTCTCTCATGATAGCAGGTGGTTAAGTAGAAATTTGCCACTTGGCTGACCCAGCAGGAGCAAACGTATTCCAAAAATGTACGCAGAATGAGCTTTTTAGTGAAGAGCAGCCACGCACATTTTAGCTAGTTTTCCTTGTAAGTGGAGTTGGAAACGCTTTTCAGGATCAGTACTGGGCTCAAAACATGCAGCCCTGAGGTCTCTCATGATAGCAGGTGGTTAAATAGAAATTCGCTGCTCAGCTGACCCGGCAGGAGCAAATGTATGCCAAAAATGTACGCAGAATGAGCTTTTCAGTGAAGAGCAGCCAGGCAAATTTTAGCTAGTTTTACTTGTAAGTGGAGTTGGAAACGCTTTTCAGGCTCAGTACTCGGCTCAAAACATGCAGCCTTAAGGTCTCTCATGATAGCAGGTGGTTAAGTAGAAATTTGCCACTTGGCTGACCCAGCAGGAGCAAACATATGCCAAAAATGTACACAGAATGAGCTTTTCAGTGAATAGCAGCCAGGCACATTTTAGCTAGTTTTCCTGTTAAGTGGGGTTGGAAACGCTTTTCAGGATCAGTACTCGGCTCAAAACATGCAGCCCTGAGGTCTCTCATGATAGCAGGTGGTTAAATAGAAATTCGCTGCTCAGCTGACCCTGTAGGAGCAACCGTATGCCAAAAATGTAAGCAGAATGAGCTTTTCAGTGAATAGCAGCCAGGCACATTTTAGCTAGTTTTACTTGTAAGTGGGGTTGGAAACGCTTTTCAGGATCAGTACTGGGCTCAAAACATGCAGCCCTGAGATCTCTCATGATAGCAGGTGGTTAAATAGAAATTCGCTGATCAGCTGACCCTGTAGGAGCAACCGTATGCCAAAAATGTAAGCAGAATGAGCTTTTCAGTGAATAGCAGCCAGGCAAATTTTAGCTAGTTTTACTTGTAACTGGGGTTGGAAACTCTTTTCAGGATCAGTACTGGGCTCAAAACATGCAGCCCTGAGGTCTCTCATGATAGCAGGTGGTTAAATAGAAATTCGCTGCTCAGCTGACCCTGTAGGAGCAACCGTATGCCAAAAATGTAAGCAGAATGAGCTTTTCAGTGAATAGCAGCCAGGCACATTTTGGCTAGTTTTACTTGTAAGTGGGGTTGGAAACGCTTTTCAGGATCAGTACTGGGCTAAAAACATGCAGCCCTGAGGTCTCTCATGATAGCAGGTGGTTAAATAGAAATTCGCTGCTCAGCTGACCCTGTAGGAGCAACCGTGTGCCAAAAATGTAAGCAGAATGAGCTTTTCAGTGAATAGCAGCCAGGCACATTTTAGCTAGTTTTACTTGTAAGTGGAGTTGGAAACGCTTTTCAGGATCAGTACTGGGCTCAAAACATGCAGCCCTGAGGTCTCTCATGATAGCAGGTGGTTAAATAGAAATTCGCTGCTCAGCTGACCCTGTAGGAGCAACCGTATGCCAAAAATGTAAGCAGAATGAGCTTTTCAGTGAATAGCAGCCAGGCACATTTTAGCTAGTTTTACTTGTAAGTGGGGTTGGAAACGCTTTTCAGGATCAGTACTGGGCTCAAAACATGCAGCCCTGAGGTCTCTCATGATAGCAGGTGGTTAAATAGAAATTCGCTGCTCAGCTGACCCTGTAGGAGCAACCGTATGCCAAAAATGTAAGCAGAATGAGCTTTTCAGTGAAAAGCAGCCAGGCACATTTTAGCTAGTTTTAATTGTAAGTGAGGTTGGAAACGCTTTTCGGGCTCAGTACTGGGCTCAAAACATGCAGCCTTGAGGTCTCTCATGATAGCAGGTGGTTAAATAGAAATTCGCTGATCAGCTGACCCTGTAGGAGCAAACGTATGCCAAAATTGTACGCAGAATGAGCTTTTCAGTCAAGAGCAGCCAGGCAAATTTTAGCTAGTTTTACTTGTAACTGGGGTTGGAAACTCTTTTCAGGATCAGTACTGGGCTCAAAACATGCAGCCCTGAGGTCTCTCATGATAGCAGGTGGTTAAATAGAAATTCGCTGCTCAGCTGACCCTGTAGGAGCAACCGTATGCCAAAAATGTAAGCAGAATGAGCTTTTCAGTGAATAGCAGCCAGGCACATTTTGGCTAGTTTTACTTGTAAGTGGGGTTGGAAACGCTTTTCAGGATCAGTACTGGGCTAAAAACATGCAGCCCTGAGGTCTCTCATGATAGCAGGTGGTTTAATAGAAATGCGCTGCTCAGCTGACCCTGTAGGAGCAACCGTGTGCCAAAAATGTAAGCAGAATGAGCTTTTCAGTGAAAAGCAGCCAGGCACATTTTAGCTAGTTTTACTTGTAAGTGAGGTTGGAAACGCTTTTCGGGCTCAGTACTGGGCTCACAACATGCAGCCTTGAGGTCTCTCATGATAGCAGGTGGTTAAATAGAAATTCGCTGATCAGCTGACCCTGTAGGAGCAAACGTATGCCAAAAATTTACGCAGAATGAGCTTTTCAGTGAAGAGCAGCCAGGCAAATTTTAGCTAGTTTTACTTGTAAGTGGAGTTGGAAACGCTTTTCAGGCTCAGTACTGGGCTCAAAACATGCAGCCTTGAGGTCTCTCATGATAGCAGGTGGTTAAATAGAAATTCGCTGCTCAGCTGACCCGGCAGGAGCAAATGTATGCCAAAAATGTACGCAGAATGAGCTTTTCAGTGAAGAGCAGCCAGGCAAATTTTAGCTAGTTTTACTTGTAAGTGGAGTTGGAAACGCTTTTCAGGCTCAGTACTCGGCTCAAAACATGCAGCCTTAAGGTCTCTCATGATAGCAGGTGGTTAAGTAGAAATTTGCCACTTGGCTGACCCAGCAGGAGCAAACATATGCCAAAAATGTACACAGAATGAGCTTTTCAGTGAATAGCAGCCAGGCACATTTTAGCTAGTTTTCCTGTTAAGTGGAGTTGGAAACGCTTTTCAGGATCAGTACTGGGCTCAAAACATGCAGCCTTGAGGTCTCTCATGATAGCAGGTGGTTAAATAGAAATTCGCTGCTCAGCTGACCCTGTAGGAGCAACCGTATGCCAAAAATGTAAGCAGAATGAGCTTTTCAGTGAATAGCAGCAAGGCACATTTTAGCTAGTTTTACTTGTAAGTGGGGTTGGAAACGCTTTTCAGGATCAGTACTGGGCTCAAAACATGCAGCCCTGAGGTCTCTCATGATAGCAGGTGGTTAAATAGAAATTCGCTGCTCAGCTGACCCTGTAGGAGCAACCGTATGCTAAAAATGTAAGCAGAATGAGCTTTTCAGTGAAAAGCAGACAGGCACATTTTAGCTAGTTTTAATTGTAAGTGAGGTTGGAAACGCTTTTCGGGCTCAGTACTGGGCTCAAAACATGCAGCCTTGAGGTCTCTCATGATAGCAGGTGGTTAAATAGAAATTCGCTGATCAGCTGACCCTGTAGGAGCAAACGTATGCCAAAAATGTACGCAGAATGAGCTTTTCAGTGAAGAGCAGCCAGGCAAATTTTAGCTAGTTTTACTTGTAACTGGGGTTGGAAACTCTTTTCAGGATCAGTACTGGGCTCAAAACATGCAGCCCTGAGGTCTCTCATGATAGCAGGTGGTTAAATAGAAATTCGCTGCTCAGCTGACCCTGTAGGAGCAACCGTATGCCAAAAATGTAAGCAGAATGAGCTTTTCAGTGAAAAGCAGCCAGGCACATTTTAGCTAGTTTTACTTGTAAGTGAGGTTGGAAACGCTTTTCGGGCTCAGTACTGGGCTCACAACATGCAGCCTTGAGGTCTCTCATGATAGCAGGTGGTTAAATAGAAATTCGCTGATCAGCTGACCCTGTAGGAGCAAACGTATGCCAAAAATTTACGCAGAATGAGCTTTTCAGTGAAGAGCAGCCAGGCAAATTTTAGCTAGTTTTACTTGTAAGTGGAGTTGGAAACGCTTTTCAGGCTCAGTACTGGGCTCAAAACATGCAGCCTTGAGGTCTCTCATGATAGCAGGTGGTTAAATAGAAATTCGCTGCTAGGCTGACCCTGTAGGAGCAAACGTATGCCAAAAATGTAAGCAGAATGAGCTTTTCAGTGAATAGCAGCCAGGCACATTTTAGCTAGTTTTACTTGTAAGTGGGGTTTGAAACTCTTTTCAGGATCAGTACTGGGCTCAAAACATGCAGCCCTGAGGTCTCTCATGATAGCAGGTGGTTAAGTAGAAATTTGCCACTTGGCTGACCCAGCAGGAGCAAACGTATTCCAAAAATGTACGCAGAATGAGCTTTTTAGTGAAGAGCAGCCACGCACATTTTAGCTAGTTTTCCTTGTAAGTGGAGTTGGAAACGCTTTTCAGGATCAGTACTGGGCTCAAAACATGCAGCCCTGAGGTCTCTCATGATAGCAGGTGGTTAAATAGAAATTCGCTGCTCAGCTGACCCGGCAGGAGCAAATGTATGCCAAAAATGTACGCAGAATGAGCTTTTCAGTGAAGAGCAGCCAGGCAAATTTTAGCTAGTTTTACTTGTAAGTGGAGTTGGAAACGCTTTTCAGGCTCAGTACTCGGCTCAAAACATGCAGCCTTAAGGTCTCTCATGATAGCAGGTGGTTAAGTAGAAATTTGCCACTTGGCTGACCCAGCAGGAGCAAACATATGCCAAAAATGTACACAGAATGAGCTTTTCAGTGAATAGCAGCCAGGCACATTTTAGCTAGTTTTCCTGTTAAGTGGGGTTGGAAACGCTTTTCAGGATCAGTACTCGGCTCAAAACATGCAGCCCTGAGGTCTCTCATGATAGCAGGTGGTTAAATAGAAATTCGCTGCTCAGCTGACCCTGTAGGAGCAACCGTATGCCAAAAATGTAAGCAGAATGAGCTTTTCAGTGAATAGCAGCCAGGCACATTTTAGCTAGTTTTACTTGTAAGTGGGGTTGGAAACGCTTTTCAGGATCAGTACTGGGCTCAAAACATGCAGCCCTGAGGTCTCTCATGATAGCAGGTGGTTAAATAGAAATTCGCTGCTCAGCTGACCCTGTAGGAGCAACCGTATGCTAAAAATGTAAGCAGAATGAGCTTTTCAGTGAAAAGCAGACAGGCAAATTTTAGCTAGTTTTACTTGTAACTGGGGTTGGAAACTCTTTTCAGGATCAGTACTGGGCTCAAAACATGCAGCCCTGAGGTCTCTCATGATAGCAGGTGGTTAAATAGAAATTCGCAGCTCAGCTGACCCTGTAGGAGCAACCGTATGCCAAAAATGTAAGCAGAATGAGCTTTTCAGTGAATAGCAGCCAGGCACATTTTGGCTAGTTTTACTTGTAAGTGGGGTTGGAAACGCTTTTCAGGATCAGTACTGGGCTAAAAACATGCAGCCCTGAGGTCTCTCATGATAGCAGGTGGTTAAATAGAAATTCGCTGCTCAGCTGACCCTGTAGGAGCAACCGTATGCCAAAAATGTAAGCAGAATGAGCTTTTCAGTGAATAGCAGCCAGGCACATTTTAGCTAGTTTTACTTGTAAGTGGGGTTGGAAACGGTTTTCAGGATCAGTACTGGGCTCAAAACATGCAGCCCTGAGGTCTCTCATGATAGCAGGTGGTTAAATAGAAATTCGCTGCTCAGCTGACCCTGTAGGAGCAACCATATGCCAAAAATGTAAGCAGAATGAGCTTTTCAGTGAAAAGCAGCCAGGCACATTTTAGCTAGTTTTACTTGTAAGTGAGGTTGGAAACGCTTTTCGGGCTCAGTACTGGGCTCACAACATGCAGCCTTGAGGTCTCTCATGATAGCAGGTGGTTAAATAGAAATTCGCTGATCAGCTGACCCTGTAGGAGCAAACGTATGCCAAAAATTTACGCAGAATGAGCTTTTCAGTGAAGAGCAGCCAGGCACATTGTAGCTAGTTTTACTTGTAAGTGGAGTTGGAAACGCTTTTCAGGCTCAGTACTGGGCTCAAAACATGCAGCCTTGAGGTCTCTCATGATAGCAGGTGGTTAAATAGAAATTCGCTGCTAGGCTGACCCTGTAGGAGCAAACGTATGCCAAAAATGTAAGCAGAATGAGCTTTTCAGTGAATAGCAGCCAGGCACTTTTTAGCTAGTTTTACTTGTAAGTGGGGTTTGAAACTCTTTTCAGGATCAGTACTGGGCTCAAAACATGCAGCCCTGAGGTCTCTCATGATAGCAGGTGGTTAAGTAGAAATTTGCCACTTGGCTGACCCAGCAGGAGCAAACGTATTCCAAAAATGTACGCAGAATGAGCTTTTTAGTGAAGAGCAGCCACGCACATTTTAGCTAGTTTTCCTTGTAAGTGGAGTTGGAAACGCTTTTCAGGATCAGTACTGGGCTCAAAACATGCAGCCCTGAGGTCTCTCATGATAGCAGGTGGTTAAATAGAAATTCGCTGCTCAGCTGACCCGGCAGGAGAAATGTATGCCAAAAATGTACGCAGAATGAGCTTTTCAGTGAAGAGCAGCCAGGCAAATTTTAGCTAGTTTTACTTGTAAGTGGAGTTGGAAACGCTTTTCAGGCTCAGTACTCGGCTCAAAACATGCAGCCTTAAGGTCTCTCATGATAGCAGGTGGTTAAGTAGAAATTTGCCACTTGGCTGACCCAGCAGGAGCAAACATATGCCAAAAATGTACACAGAATGAGCTTTTCAGTGAATAGCAGCCAGGCACATTTTAGCTAGTTTTCCTGTTAAGTGGGGTTGGAAACGCTTTTCAGGATCAGTACTCGGCTCAAAACATGCAGCCCTGAGGTCTCTCATGATAGCAGGTGGTTAAATAGAAATTCGCTGCTCAGCTGACCCTGTAGGAGCAACCGTATGCCAAAAATGTAAGCAGAATGAGCTTTTCAGTGAATAGCAGCCAGGCACATTTTAGCTAGTTTTACTTGTAAGTGGGGTTGGAAACGCTTTTCAGGATCAGTACTGGGCTCAAAACATGCAGCCCTGAGGTCTCTCATGATAGCAGGTGGTTAAATAGAAATTCGCTGCTCAGCTGACCCTGTAGGAGCAACCGTATGCTAAAAATGTAAGCAGAATGAGCTTTTCAGTGAAAAGCAGACAGGCACATTTTAGCTAGTTTTAATTGTAAGTGAGGTTGGAAACGCTTTTCGGGCTCAGTACTGGGCTCAAAACATGCAGCCTTGAGGTCTCTCATGATAGCAGGTGGTTAAATAGAAATTCGCTGATCAGCTGACCCTGTAGGAGCAAACGTATGCCAAAAATGTACGCAGAATGAGCTTTTCAGTGAAGAGCAGCCAGGCAAATTTTAGCTAGTTTTACTTGTAACTGGGGTTGGAAACTCTTTTCAGGATCAGTACTGGGCTCTAAACATGCAGCCCTGAGGTCTCTCATGATAGCAGGTGGTTAAATAGAAATTCGCTGCTCAGCTGACCCTGTAGGAGCAACCGTATGCCAAAAATGTAAGCAGAATGAGCTTTTCAGTGAATAGCAGCCAGGCACATTTTGGCTAGTTTTACTTGTAAGTGGGGTTGGAAACGCTTTTCAGGATCAGTACTGGGCTAAAAACATGCAGCCCTGAGGTCTCTCATGATAGCAGGTGGTTAAATAGAAATTCGCTGCTCAGCTGACCCTGTAGGAGCAACCGTGTGCCAAAAATGTAAGCAGAATGAGCTTTTCAGTGAATAGCAGCCAGGCACATTTTAGCTAGTTTTACTTGTAAGTGGAGTTGGAAACGCTTTTCAGGATCAGTACTGGGCTCAAAACATGCAGCCCTGAGGTCTCTCATGATAGCAGGTGGTTAAATGAAATTCGCTGCTCAGCTGACCCTGTAGGAGCAACCGTATGCCAAAAATGTAAGCAGAATGAGCTTTTCAGTGAATAGCAGCCAGGCACATTTTAGCTAGTTTTACTTGTAAGTGGGGTTGGAAACGCTTTTCAGGATCAGTACTGGGCTCAAAACATGCAGCCCTGAGGTCTCTCATGATAGCAGGTGGTTAAATAGAAATTCGCTGCTCAGCTGACCCTGTAGGAGCAACCGTATGCCAAAAATGTAAGCAGAATGAGCTTTTCAGTGAAAAGCAGCCAGGCACATTTTAGCTAGTTTTACTTGTAAGTGAGGTTGGAAACGCTTTTCGGGCTCAGTACTGGGCTCACAACATGCAGCCTTGAGGTCTCTCATGATAGCAGGTGGTTAAATAGAAATTCGCTGATCAGCTGACCCTGTAGGAGCAAACGTATGCCAAAAATTTACGCAGAATGAGCTTTTCAGTGAAGAGCAGCCAGGCAAATTTTAGCTAGTTTTACTTGTAAGTGGAGTTGGAAACGCTTTTCAGGCTCAGTACTGGGCTCAAAACATGCAGCCTTGAGGTCTCTCATGATAGCAGGTGGTTAAATAGAAATTCGCTGCTAGGCTGACCCTGTAGGAGCAAACGTATGCCAAAAATGTAAGCAGAATGAGCTTTTCAGTGAATAGCAGCCAGGCACATTTTAGCTAGTTTTACTTGTAAGTGGGGTTTGAAACTCTTTTCAGGATCAGTACTGGGCTCAAAACATGCAGCCCTGAGGTCTCTCATGATAGCAGGTGGTTAAGTAGAAATTTGCCACTTGGCTGACCCAGCAGGAGCAAACGTATTCCAAAAATGTACGCAGAATGAGCTTTTTAGTGAAGAGCAGCCACGCACATTTTAGCTAGTTTTCCTTGTAAGTGGAGTTGGAAACGCTTTTCAGGATCAGTACTGGGCTCAAAACATGCAGCCCTGAGGTCTCTCATGATAGCAGGTGGTTAAATAGAAATTCGCTGCTCAGCTGACCCGGCAGGAGCAAATGTATGCCAAAAATGTACGCAGAATGAGCTTTTCAGTGAAGAGCAGCCAGGCAAATTTTAGCTAGTTTTACTTGTAAGTGGAGTTGGAAACGCTTTTCAGGCTCAGTACTCGGCTCAAAACATGCAGCCTTAAGGTCTCTCATGATAGCAGGTGGTTAAGTAGAAATTTGCCACTTGGCTGACCCAGCAGGAGCAAACATATGCCAAAAATGTACACAGAATGAGCTTTTCAGTGAATAGCAGCCAGGCACATTTTAGCTAGTTTTCCTGTTAAGTGGGGTTGGAAACGCTTTTCAGGATCAGTACTCGGCTCAAAACATGCAGCCCTGAGGTCTCTCATGATAGCAGGTGGTTAAATAGAAATTCGCTGCTCAGCTGACCCTGTAGGAGCAACCGTATGCCAAAAATGTGTAAGCAGAATGAGCTTTTCAGTGAATAGCAGCCAGGCACATTTTAGCTAGTTTTACTTGTAAGTGGGGTTGGAAACGCTTTTCAGGATCAGTACTGGGCTCAAAACATGCAGCCCTGAGGTCTCTCATGATAGCAGGTGGTTAAATAGAAATTCGCTGCTCAGCTGACCCTGTAGGAGCAACCGCATGCTAAAAATGTAAGCAGAATGAGCTTTTCAGTGAAAAGCAGACAGGCACATTTTAGCTAGTTTTAATTGTAAGTGAGGTTGGAAACGCTTTTCGGGCTCAGTACTGGGCTCAAAACATGCAGCCTTGAGGTCTCTCATGATAGCAGGTGGTTAAATAGAAATTCGCTGATCAGCTGACCCTGTAGGAGCAAACGTATGCCAAAAATTTACGCAGAATGAGCTTTTCAGTGAAGAGCAGCCAGGCAAATTTTAGCTAGTTTTACTTGTAAGTGGAGTTGGAAACGCTTTTCAGGCTCAGTACTGGGCTCAAAACATGCAGCCTTGAGGTCTCTCATGATAGCAGGTGGTTAAATAGAAATTCGCTGCTAGGCTGACCCTGTAGGAGCAAACGTATGCCAAAAATGTAAGCAGAATGAGCTTTTCAGTGAATAGCAGCCAGGCACATTTTAGCTAGTTTTACTTGTAAGTGGGGTTTGAAACTCTTTTCAGGATCAGTACTGGGCTCAAAACATGCAGCCCTGAGGTCTCTCATGATAGCAGGTGGTTAAGTAGAAATTTGCCACTTGGCTGACCCAGCAGGAGCAAACGTATTCCAAAAATGTACGCAGAATGAGCTTTTTAGTGAAGAGCAGCCACGCACATTTTAGCTAGTTTTCCTTGTAAGTGGAGTTGGAAACGCTTTTCAGGATCAGTACTGGGCTCAAAACATGCAGCCCTGAGGTCTCTCATGATAGCAGGTGGTTAAATAGAAATTCGCTGCTCAGCTGACCCGGCAGGAGCAAATGTATGCCAAAAATGTACGCAGAATGAGCTTTTCAGTGAAGAGCAGCCAGGCAAATTTTAGCTAGTTTTACTTGTAAGTGGAGTTGGAAACGCTTTTCAGGCTCAGTACTCAGCTCAAAACATGCAGCCTTAAGGTCTCTCATGATAGCAGGTGGTTAAGTAGAAATTTGCCACTTGGCTGACCCAGCAGGAGCAAACATATGCCAAAAATGTACACAGAATGAGCTTTTCAGTGAATAGCAGCCAGGCACATTTTAGCTAGTTTTCCTGTTAAGTGGGGTTGGAAACGCTTTTCAGGATCAGTACTCGGCTCAAAACATGCAGCCCTGAGGTCTCTCATGATAGCAGGTGGTTAAATAGAAATTCGCTGCTCAGCTGACCCTGTAGGAGCAACCGTATGCCAAAAATGTAAGCAGAATGAGCTTTTCAGTGAATAGCAGCCAGGCACATTTTAGCTAGTTTTACTTGTAAGTGGGGTTGGAAACGCTTTTCAGGATCAGTACTGGGCTCAAAACATGCAGCCCTGAGATCTCTCATGATAGCAGGTGGTTAAATAGAAATTCGCTGCTCAGCTGACCCTGTAGGAGCAACCGTATGCTAAAAATGTAAGCAGAATGAGCTTTTCAGTGAAAAGCAGACAGGCACATTTTAGCTAGTTTTAATTGTAAGTGAGGTTGGAAACGCTTTTCGGGCTCAGTACTGGGCTCAAAACATGCAGCCTTGAGGTCTCTCATGATAGCAGGTGGTTAAATAGAAATTCGCTGATCAGCTGACCCTGTAGGAGCAAACGTATGCCAAAAATGTACGCAGAATGAGCTTTTCAGTGAAGAGCAGCCAGGCAAATTTTAGCTAGTTTTACTTGTAACTGGGGTTGGAAACTCTTTTCAGGATCAGTACTGGGCTCAAAACATGCAGCCCTGAGGTCTCTCATGATAGCAGGTGGTTAAATAGAAATTCGCTGCTCAGCTGACCCTGTAGGAGCAACCGTATGCCAAAAATGTAAGCAGAATGAGCTTTTCAGTGAATAGCAGCCAGGCACATTTTGGCTAGTTTTACTTGTAAGTGGGGTTGGAAACGCTTTTCAGGATCAGTACTGGGCTAAAAACATGCAGCCCTGAGGTCTCTCATGATAGCAGGTGGTTAAATAGAAATTCGCTGCTCAGCTGACCCTGTAGGAGCAACCGTGTGCCAAAAATGTAAGCAGAATGAGCTTTTCAGTGAATAGCAGCCAGGCACATTTTAGCTAGTTTTACTTGTAAGTGGAGTTGGAAACGCTTTTCAGGATCAGTACTGGGCTCAAAACATGCAGCCCTGAGGTCTCTCATGATAGCAGGTGGTTAAATAGAAATTCGCTGCTCAGCTGACCCTGTAGGAGCAACCGTATGCCAAAAATGTAAGCAGAATGAGCTTTTCAGTGAATAGCAGCCAGGCACATTTTAGCTAGTTTTACTTGTAAGTGGGGTTGGAAACGCTTTTCAGGATCAGTACTGGGCTCAAAACATGCAGCCCTGAGGTCTCTCATGATAGCAGGTGGTTAAATAGAAATTCGCTGCTCAGCTGACCCTGTAGGAGCAACCGTATGCCAAAAATGTAAGCAGAATGAGCTTTTCAGTGAAAAGCAGCCAGGCACATTTTAGCTAGTTTTACTTGTAAGTGAGGTTGGAAACGCTTTTCGGGCTCAGTACTGGGCTCACAACATGCAGCCTTGAGGTCTCTCATGATAGCAGGTGGTTAAATAGAAATTCGCTGATCAGCTGACCCTGTAGGAGCAAACGTATGCCAAAAATGTACGCAGAATGAGCTTTTCAGTGAAGAGCAGCCAGGCAAATTTTAGCTAGTTTTACTTGTAAGTGGAGTTGGAAACGCTTTTCTGGCTCAGTACTGGGCTCAAAACATGCAGACTTGAGGTCTCTCATGATAGCAGGTGGTTAAATAGAAATTCGCTGCTAGGCTGACCCTGTAGGAGCAAACGTATGCCAAAAATGTACGCAGAATGAGCTTTTCAGTGAATAGCAGCCAGGCACATTTTAGCTAGTTTTACTTGTAAGTGGGGTTTGAAACTCTTTTCAGGATCAGTACTGGGCTCAAAACATGCAGCCCTGAGGTCTCTCATGATAGCAGGTGGTTAAGTAGAAATTTGCCACTTGGCTGACCCAGCAGGAGCAAACGTATTCCAAAAATGTACGCAGAATGAGCTTTTTAGTGAAGAGCAGCCACGCACATTTTAGCTAGTTTTCCTTGTAAGTGGAGTTGGAAACGCTTTTCAGGATCAGTACTGGGCTCAAAACATGCAGCCCTGAGGTCTCTCATGATAGCAGGTGGTTAAATAGAAATTCACTGCTCAGCTGACCCGGCAGGAGCAAATGTATGCCAAAAATGTACGCAGAATGAGCTTTTCAGTGAAGAGCAGCCAGGCAAATTTTAGCTAGTTTTACTTGTAAGTGGAGTTGGAAACGCTTTTCAGGCTCAGTACTCGGCTCAAAACATGCAGCCTTAAGGTCTCTCATGATAGCAGGTGGTTAAGTAGAAATTTGCCACTTGGCTGACCCAGCAGGAGCAAACATATGCCAAAAATGTACACAGAATGAGCTTTTCAGTGAATAGCAGCCAGGCACATTTTAGCTAGTTTTCCTGTTAAGTGGGGTTGGAAACGCTTTTCAGGATCAGTACTCGGCTCAAAACATGCAGCCCTGAGGTCTCTCATGATAGCAGGTGGTTAAATAGAAATTCGCTGCTCAGCTGACCCTGTAGGAGCAACCGTATGCCAAAAATGTAAGCAGAATGAGCTTTTCAGTGAATAGCAGCCAGGCACATTTTAGCTAGTTTTACTTGTAAGTGGGGTTGGAAACGCTTTTCAGGATCAGTACTGGGCTCAAAACATGCAGCCCTGAGGTCTCTCATGATAGCAGGTGGTTAAATAGAAATTCGCTGCTCAGCTGACCCTGTAGGAGCAACCGTATGCTAAAAATGTAAGCAGAATGAGCTTTTCAGTGAAAAGCAGCCAGGCACATTTTAGCTAGTTTTAATTGTAAGTGAGGTTGGAAACGCTTTTCGGGCTCAGTACTGGGCTCAAAACATGCAGCCTTGAGGTCTCTCATGATAGCAGGTGGTTAAATAGAAATTCGCTGATCAGCTGACCCTGTAGGAGCAAACGTATGCCAAAAATGTACGCAGAATGAGCTTTTCAGTGAAGAGCAGCCAGGCAAATTTTAGCTAGTTTTACTTGTAACTGGGGTTGGAAACTCTTTTCAGGATCAGTACTGGGCTCAAAACATGCAGCCCTGAGGTCTCTCATGATAGCAGGTGGTTAAATAGAAATTCGCTGCTCAGCTGACCCTGTAGGAGCAACCGTATGCCAAAAATGTAAGCAGAATGAGCTTTTCAGTGAATAGCAGCCAGGCACATTTTGGCTAGTTTTACTTGTAAGTGGGGTTGGAAACGCTTTTCAGGATCAGTACTGGGCTAAAAACATGCAGCCCTGAGGTCTCTCATGATAGCAGGTGGTTAAATAGAAATTCGCTGCTCAGCTGACCCTGTAGGAGCAACCGTGTGCCAAAAATGTAAGCAGAATGAGCTTTTCAGTGAATAGCAGCCAGGCACATTTTAGCTAGTTTTACTTGTAAGTGGAGTTGGAAACGCTTTTCAGGATCAGTACTGGGCTCAAAACATGCAGCCCTGAGGTCTCTCATGATAGCAGGTGGTTAAATAGAAATTCGCTGCTCAGCTGACCCTGTAGGAGCAACCGTATGCCAAAAATGTAAGCAGAATGAGCTTTTCAGTGAATAGCAGCCAGGCACATTTTAGCTAGTTTTACTTGTAAGTGGGGTTGGAAACGCTTTTCAGGATCAGTACTGGGCTCAAAACATGCAGCCCTGAGGTCTCTCATGATAGCAGGTGGTTAAATAGAAATTCGCTGCTCAGCTGACCCTGTAGGAGCAACCGTATGCCAAAAATGTAAGCAGAATGAGCTTTTCAGTGAAAAGCAGCCAGGCACATTTTAGCTAGTTTTACTTGTAAGTGAGGTTGGAAACGCTTTTCGGGCTCAGTACTGGGCTCACAACATGCAGCCTTGAGGTCTCTCATGATAGCAGGTGGTTAAATAGAAATTCGCTGATCAGCTGACCCTGTAGGAGCAAACGTATGCCAAAAATGTACGCAGAATGAGCTTTTCAGTGAAGAGCAGCCAGGCAAATTTTAGCTAGTTTTACTTGTAAGTGGAGTTGGAAACGCTTTTCAGGCTCAGTACTGGGCTCAAAACATGCAGCCTTGAGGTCTCTCATGATAGCAGGTGGTTAAATAGAAATTCGCTGCTAGGCTGACCCTGTAGGAGCAAACGTATGCCAAAAATGTAAGCAGAATGAGCTTTTCAGTGAATAGCAGCCAGGCACATTTTAGCTAGTTTTACTTGTAAGTGGGGTTTGAAACTCTTTTCAGGATCAGTACTGGGCTCAAAACATGCAGCCCTGAGGTCTCTCATGATAGCAGGTGGTTAAGTAGAAATTTGCCACTTGGCTGACCCAGCAGGAGCAAACGTATTCCAAAAATGTACGCAGAATGAGCTTTTTAGTGAAGAGCAGCCACGCACATTTTAGCTAGTTTTCCTTGTAAGTGGAGTTGGAAACGCTTTTCAGGATCAGTACTGGGCTCAAAACATGCAGCCCTGAGGTCTCTCATGATAGCAGGTGGTTAAATAGAAATTCGCTGCTCAGCTGACCCGGCAGGAGCAAATGTATGCCAAAAATGTACGCAGAATGAGCTTTTCAGTGAAGAGCAGCCAGGCAAATTTTAGCTAGTTTTACTTGTAAGTGGAGTTGGAAACGCTTTTCAGACTCAGTACTCGGCTCAAAACATGCAGCCTTAAGGTCTCTCATGATAGCAGGTGGTTAAGTAGAAATTTGCCACTTGGCTGACCCAGCAGGAGCAAACATATGCCAAAAATGTACACAGAATGAGCTTTTCAGTGAATAGCAGCCAGGCACATTTTAGCTAGTTTTCCTGTTAAGTGGGGTTGGAAACGCTTTTCAGGATCAGTACTCGGCTCAAAACATGCAGCCCTGAGGTCTCTCATGATAGCAGGTGGTTAAATAGAAATTCGCTGCTCAGCTGACCCTGTAGGAGCAACCGTATGCCAAAAATGTAAGCAGAATGAGCTTTTCAGTGAATAGCAGCCAGGCACATTTTAGCTAGTTTTACTTGTAAGTGGGGTTGGAAACGCTTTTCAGGATCAGTACTGGGCTCAAAACATGCAGCCCTGAGGTCTCTCATGATAGCAGGTGGTTAAATAGAAATTCGCTGCTCAGCTGACCCTGTAGGAGCAACCGTATGCTAAAAATGTAAGCAGAATGAGCTTTTCAGTGAAAAGCAGACAGGCACATTTTAGCTAGTTTTAATTGTAAGTGAGGTTGGAAACGCTTTTCGGGCTCAGTACTGGGCTCAAAACATGCAGCCTTGAGGTCTCTCATGATAGCAGGTGTTAAATAGAAATTCGCTGATCAGCTGACCCTGTAGGAGCAAACGTATGCCAAAAATGTACGCAGAATGAGCTTTTCAGTGAAGAGCAGCCAGGCAAATTTTAGCTAGTTTTACTTGTAACTGGGGTTGGAAACTCTTTTCAGGATCAGTACTGGGCTCAAAACATGCAGCCCTGAGGTCTCTCATGATAGCAGGTGGTTAAATAGAAATTCGCTGCTCAGCTGACCCTGTAGGAGCAACCGTATGCCAAAAATGTAAGCAGAATGAGCTTTTCAGTGAATAGCAGCCAGGCACATTTTGGCTAGTTTTACTTGTAAGTGGGGTTGGAAACGCTTTTCAGGATCAGTACTGGGCTAAAAACATGCAGCCCTGAGGTCTCTCATGATAGCAGGTGGTTAAATAGAAATTCGCTGCTCAGCTGACCCTGTAGGAGCAACCGTGTGCCAAAAATGTAAGCAGAATGAGCTTTTCAGTGAATAGCAGCCAGGCACATTTTAGCTAGTTTTACTTGTAAGTGGAGTTGGAAACGCTTTTCAGGATCAGTACTGGGCTCAAAACATGCAGCCCTGAGGTCTCTCATGATAGCAGGTGGTTAAATAGAAATTCGCTGCTCAGCTGACCCTGTAGGAGCAACCGTATGCCAAAAATGTAAGCAGAATGAGCTTTTCAGTGAATAGCAGCCAGGCACATTTTAGCTAGTTTTACTTGTAAGTGGGGTTGGAAACGCTTTTCAGGATCAGTACTGGGCTCAAAACATGCAGCCCTGAGGTCTCTCATGATAGCAGGTGGTTAAATAGAAATTCGCTGCTCAGCTGACCCTGTAGGAGCAACCGTATGCCAAAAATGTAAGCAGAATGAGCTTTTCAGTGAAAAGCAGCCAGGCACATTTTAGCTAGTTTTACTTGTAAGTGAGGTTGGAAACGCTTTTCGGGCTCAGTACTGGGCTCACAACATGCAGCCTTGAGGTCTCTCATGATAGCAGGTGGTTAAATAGAAATTCGCTGATCAGCTGACCCTGTAGGAGCAAACGTATGCCAAAAATTTACGCAGAATGAGCTTTTCAGTGAAGATCAGCCAGGCACATTTTAGCTAGTTTTACTTGTAAGTGGAGTTGGAAACGCTTTTCAGGCTCAGTACTGGGCTCAAAACATGCAGCCTTGAGGTCTCTCATGATAGCAGGTGGTTAAATAGAAATTCGCTGCTAGGCTGACCCTGTAGGAGCAAACGTATGCCAAAAATGTAAGCAGAATGAGCTTTTCAGTGAATAGCAGCCAGGCACATTTTAGCTAGTTTTACTTGTAAGTGGGGTTTGAAACTCTTTTCAGGATCAGTACTGGGCTCAAAACATGCAGCCCTGAGGTCTCTCATGATAGCAGGTGGTTAAGTAGAAATTTGCCACTTGGCTGACCCAGCAGGAGCAAACGTATTCCAAAAATGTACGCAGAATGAGCTTTTTAGTGAAGAGCAGCCACGCACATTTTAGCTAGTTTTCCTTGTAAGTGGAGTTGGAAACGCTTTTCAGGATCAGTACTGGGCTCAAAACATGCAGCCCTGAGGTCTCTCATGATAGCAGGTGGTTAAATAGAAATTCGCTGCTCAGCTGACCCGGCAGGAGCAAATGTATGCCAAAAATGTAAGCAGAATGAGCTTTTCAGTGAATAGCAGCCAGGCACATTTTAGCTAGTTTTACTTGTAAGTGGAGTTGGAAACGCTTTTCAGGCTCAGTACTCGGCTCAAAACATGCAGCCTTAAGGTCTCTCATGATAGCAGGTGGTTAAGTAGAAATTTGCCACTTGGCTGACCCAGCAGGAGCAAACATATGCCAAAAATGTACACAGAATGAGCTTTTCAGTGAATAGCAGCCAGGCACATTTTAGCTAGTTTTCCTGTTAAGTGGGGTTGGAAACGCTTTTCAGGATCAGTACTCGGCTCAAAACATGCAGCCCTGAGGTCTCTCATGATAGCAGGTGGTTAAATAGAAATTCGCTGCTCAGCTGACCCTGTAGGAGCAACCGTATGCCAAAAATGTAAGCAGAATGAGCTTTTCAGTGAATAGCAGCCAGGCACATTTTAGCTAGTTTTACTTGTAAGTGGGGTTGGAAACGCTTTTCAGGATCAGTACTGGGCTCAAAACATGCAGCCCTGAGGTCTCTCATGATAGCAGGTGGTTAAATAGAAATTCGCTGCTCAGCTGACCCTGTAGGAGCAACCGTATGCTAAAAATGTAAGCAGAATGAGCTTTTCAGTGAAAAGCAGACAGGCACATTTTAGCTAGTTTTAATTGTAAGTGAGGTTGGAAACGCTTTTCGGGCTCAGTACTGGGCTCAAAACATGCAGCCTTGAGGTCTCTCATGATAGCAGGTGGTTAAATAGAAATTCGCTGATCAGCTGACCCTGTAGGAGCAAACGTATGCCAAAATTGTACGCAGAATGAGCTTTTCAGTGAAGAGCAGCCAGGCAAATTTTAGCTAGTTTTACTTGTAACTGGGGTTGGAAACTCTTTTCAGGATCAGTACTGGGCTCAAAACATGCAGCCCTGAGGTCTCTCATGATAGCAGGTGGTTAAATAGAAATTCGCTGCTCAGCTGACCCTGTAGGAGCAACCGTATGCCAAAAATGTAAGCAGAATGAGCTTTTCAGTGAATAGCAGCCAGGCACATTTTGGCTAGTTTTACTTGTAAGTGGGGTTGGAAACGCTTTTCAGGATCAGTACTGGGCTAAAAACATGCAGCCCTGAGGTCTCTCATGATAGCAGGTGGTTTAATAGAAATGCGCTGCTCAGCTGACCCTGTAGGAGCAACCGTGTGCCAAAAATGTAAGCAGAATGAGCTTTTCAGTGAAAAGCAGCCAGGCACATTTTAGCTAGTTTTACTTGTAAGTGAGGTTGGAAACGCTTTTCGGGCTCAGTACTGGGCTCACAACATGCAGCCTTGAGGTCTCTCATGATAGCAGGTGGTTAAATAGAAATTCGCTGATCAGCTGACCCTGTAGGAGCAAACGTATGCCAAAAATTTACGCAGAATGAGCTTTTCAGTGAAGAGCAGCCAGGCAAATTTTAGCTAGTTTTACTTGTAAGTGGAGTTGGAAACGCTTTTCAGGCTCAGTACTGGGCTCAAAACATGCAGCCTTGAGGTCTCTCATGATAGCAGGTGGTTAAATAGAAATTCGCTGCTAGGCTGACCCTGTAGGAGCAAACGTATGCCAAAAATGTAAGCAGAATGAGCTTTTCAGTGAATAGCAGCCAGGCACATTTTAGCTAGTTTTACTTGTAAGTGGGGTTTGAAACTCTTTTCAGGATCAGTACTGGGCTCAAAACATGCAGCCCTGAGGTCTCTCATGATAGCAGGTGGTTAAGTAGAAATTTGCCACTTGGCTGACCCAGCAGGAGCAAACGTATTCCAAAAATGTACGCAGAATGAGCTTTTTAGTGAAGAGCAGCCACGCACATTTTAGCTAGTTTTCCTTGTAAGTGGAGTTGGAAACGCTTTTCAGGATCAGTACTGGGCTCAAAACATGCAGCCCTGAGGTCTCTCATGATAGCAGGTGGTTAAATAGAAATTCGCTGCTCAGCTGACCCGGCAGGAGCAAATGTATGCCAAAAATGTACGCAGAATGAGCTTTTCAGTGAAGAGCAGCCAGGCAAATTTTAGCTAGTTTTACTTGTAAGTGGAGTTGGAAACGCTTTTCAGGCTCAGTACTCGGCTCAAAACATGCAGCCTTAAGGTCTCTCATGATAGCAGGTGGTTAAGTAGAAATTTGCCACTTGGCTGACCCAGCAGGAGCAAACATATGCCAAAAATGTACACAGAATGAGCTTTTCAGTGAATAGCAGCCAGGCACATTTTAGCTAGTTTTCCTGTTAAGTGGAGTTGGAAACGCTTTTCAGGATCAGTACTGGGCTCAAAACATGCAGCCTTGAGGTCTCTCATGATAGCAGGTGGTTAAATAGAAATTCGCTGCTCAGCTGACCCTGTAGGAGCAACCGTATGCCAAAAATGTAAGCAGAATGAGCTTTTCAGTGAATAGCAGCAAGGCACATTTTAGCTAGTTTTACTTGTAAGTGGGGTTGGAAACGCTTTTCAGGATCAGTACTGGGCTCAAAACATGCAGCCCTGAGGTCTCTCATGATAGCAGGTGGTTAAATAGAAATTCGCTGCTCAGCTGACCCTGTAGGAGCAACCGTATGCTAAAAATGTAAGCAGAATGAGCTTTTCAGTGAAAAGCAGACAGGCACATTTTAGCTAGTTTTAATTGTAAGTGAGGTTGGAAACGCTTTTCGGGCTCAGTACTGGGCTCAAAACATGCAGCCTTGAGGTCTCTCATGATAGCAGGTGGTTAAATAGAAATTCGCTGATCAGCTGACCCTGTAGGAGCAAACGTATGCCAAAAATGTACGCAGAATGAGCTTTTCAGTGAAGAGCAGCCAGGCAAATTTTAGCTAGTTTTACTTGTAACTGGGGTTGGAAACTCTTTTCAGGATCAGTACTGGGCTCAAAACATGCAGCCCTGAGGTCTCTCATGATAGCAGGTGGTTAAATAGAAATTCGCTGCTCAGCTGACCCTGTAGGAGCAACCGTATGCCAAAAATGTAAGCAGAATGAGCTTTTCAGTGAATAGCAGCCAGGCACATTTTGGCTAGTTTTACTTGTAAGTGGGGTTGGAAACGCTTTTCAGGATCAGTACTGGGCTAAAAACATGCAGCCCTGAGGTCTCTCATGATAGCAGGTGGTTAAATAGAAATTCGCTGCTCAGCTGACCCTGTAGGAGCAACCGTGTGCCAAAAATGTAAGCAGAATGAGCTTTTCAGTGAATAGCAGCCAGGCACATTTTAGCTAGTTTTACTTGTAAGTGGAGTTGGAAACGCTTTTCAGGATCAGTACTGGGCTCAAAACATGCAGCCCTGAGGTCTCTCATGATAGCAGGTGGTTAAATAGAAATTCGCTGCTCAGCTGACCCTGTAGGAGCAACCGTATGCCAAAAATGTAAGCAGAATGAGCTTTTCAGTGAATAGCAGCCAGGCACATTTTAGCTAGTTTTACTTGTAAGTGGGGTTGGAAACGCTTTTCAGGATCAGTACTGGGCTCAAAACATGCAGCCCTGAGGTCTCTCATGATAGCAGGTGGTTAAATAGAAATTCGCTGCTCAGCTGACCCTGTAGGAGCAACCGTATGCCAAAAATGTAAGCAGAATGAGCTTTTCAGTGAAAAGCAGCCAGGCACATTTTAGCTAGTTTTACTTGTAAGTGAGGTTGGAAACGCTTTTCGGGCTCAGTACTGGGCTCACAACATGCAGCCTTGAGGTCTCTCATGATAGCAGGTGGTTAAATAGAAATTCGCTGATCAGCTGACCCTGTAGGAGCAAACGTATGCCAAAAATTTACGCAGAATGAGCTTTTCAGTGAAGAGCAGCCAGGCAAATTTTAGCTAGTTTTACTTGTAAGTGGAGTTGGAAACGCTTTTCAGGCTCAGTACTGGGCTCAAAACATGCAGCCTTGAGGTCTCTCATGATAGCAGGTGGTTAAATAGAAATTTGCTGCTAGGCTGACCCTGTAGGAGCAAACGTATGCCAAAAATGTAAGCAGAATGAGCTTTTCAGTGAATAGCAGCCAGGCACATTTTAGCTAGTTTTACTTGTAAGTGGGGTTTGAAACTCTTTTCAGGATCAGTACTGGGCTCAAAACATGCAGCCCTGAGGTCTCTCATGATAGCAGGTGGTTAAGTAGAAATTTGCCACTTGGCTGACCCAGCAGGAGCAAACGTATTCCAAAAATGTACGCAGAATGAGCTTTTTAGTGAAGAGCAGCCACGCACATTTTAGCTAGTTTTCCTTGTAAGTGGAGTTGGAAACGCTTTTCAGGATCAGTACTGGGCTCAAAACATGCAGCCCTGAGGTCTCTCATGATAGCAGGTGGTTAAATAGAAATTCGCTGCTCAGCTGACCCGGCAGGAGCAAATGTATGCCAAAAATGTACGCAGAATGAGCTTTTCAGTGAAGAGCAGCCAGGCAAATTTTAGCTAGTTTTACTTGTAAGTGGAGTTGGAAACGCTTTTCAGGCTCAGTACTCGGCTCAAAACATGCAGCCTTAAGGTCTCTCATGATAGCAGGTGGTTAAGTAGAAATTTGCCACTTGGCTGACCCAGCAGGAGCAAACATATGCCAAAAATGTACACAGAATGAGCTTTTCAGTGAATAGCAGCCAGGCACATTTTAGCTAGTTTTCCTGTTAAGTGGGGTTGGAAACGCTTTTCAGGATCAGTACTCGGCTCAAAACATGCAGCCCTGAGGTCTCTCATGATAGCAGGTGGTTAAATAGAAATTCGCTGCTCAGCTGACCCTGTAGGAGCAACCGTATGCCAAAAATGTAAGCAGAATGAGCTTTTCAGTGAATAGCAGCCAGGCACATTTTAGCTAGTTTTACTTGTAAGTGGGGTTGGAAACGCTTTTCAGGATCAGTACTGGGCTCAAAACATGCAGCCCTGAGGTCTCTCATGATAGCAGGTGGTTAAATAGAAATTCGCTGCTCAGCTGACCCTGTAGGAGCAACCGTATGCTAAAAATGTAAGCAGAATGAGCTTTTCAGTGAAAAGCAGACAGGCAAATTTTAGCTAGTTTTACTTGTAACTGGGGTTGGAAACTCTTTTCAGGATCAGTACTGGGCTCAAAACATGCAGCCCTGAGGTCTCTCATGATAGCAGGTGGTTAAATAGAAATTCGCAGCTCAGCTGACCCTGTAGGAGCAACCGTATGCCAAAAATGTAAGCAGAATGAGCTTTTCAGTGAATAGCAGCCAGGCACATTTTGGCTAGTTTTACTTGTAAGTGGGGTTGGAAACGCTTTTCAGGATCAGTACTGGGCTAAAAACATGCAGCCCTGAGGTCTCTCATGATAGCAGGTGGTTAAATAGAAATTCGCTGATCAGCTGACCCTGTAGGAGCAAACGTATGCCAAAAATGTACGCAGAATGAGCTTTTCAGTGAAGAGCAGCCAGGCAAATTTTAGCTAGTTTTACTTGTAACTGGGGTTGGAAACTCTTTTCAGGATCAGTACTGGGCTCAAAACATGCAGCCCTGAGGTCTCTCATGATAGCAGGTGGTTAAATAGAAATTCGCTGCTCAGCTGACCCTGTAGGAGCAACCGTATGCCAAAAATGTAAGCAGAATGAGCTTTTCAGTGAATAGCAGCCAGGCACATTTTGGCTAGTTTTACTTGTAAGTGGGGTTGGAAACGCTTTTCAGGATCAGTACTGGGCTAAAAACATGCAGCCCTGAGGTCTCTCATGATAGCAGGTGGTTAAATAGAAATTCGCTGCTCAGCTGACCCTGTAGGAGCAACCGTATGCCAAAAATGTAAGCAGAATGAGCTTTTCAGTGAATAGCAGCCAGGCACATTTTAGCTAGTTTTACTTGTAAGTGGGGTTGGAAACGCTTTTCAGGATCAGTACTGGGCTCAAAACATGCAGCCCTGAGGTCTCTCATGATAGCAGGTGGTTAAATAGAAATTCGCTGCTCAGCTGACCCTGTAGGAGCAACCGTATGCCAAAAATGTAAGCAGAATGAGCTTTTCAGTGAATAGCAGCAAGGCACATTTTAGCTAGTTTTACTTGTAAGTGGGGTTGGAAACGCTTTTCAGGATCAGTACTGGGCTCAAAACATGCAGCCCTGAGGTCTCTCATGATAGCAGGTGGTTAAATAGAAATTCGCTGCTCAGCTGACCCTGTAGGAGCAACCGTATGCTAAAAATGTAAGCAGAATGAGCTTTTCAGTGAAAAGCAGACAGGCACATTTTAGCTAGTTTTAATTGTAAGTGAGGTTGGAAACGCTTTTCGGGCTCAGTACTGGGCTCAAAACATGCAGCCTTGAGGTCTCTCATGATAGCAGGTGGTTAAATAGAAATTCGCTGATCAGCTGACCCTGTAGGAGCAAACGTATGCCAAAAATGTACGCAGAATGAGCTTTTCAGTGAAGAGCAGCCAGGCAAATTTTAGCTAGTTTTACTTGTAACTGGGGTTGGAAACTCTTTTCAGGATCAGTACTGGGCTCAAAACATGCAGCCCTGAGGTCTCTCATGATAGCAGGTGGTTAAATAGAAATTCGCTGCTCAGCTGACCCTGTAGGAGCAACCGTATGCCAAAAATGTAAGCAGAATGAGCTTTTCAGTGAATAGCAGCCAGGCACATTTTGGCTAGTTTTACTTGTAAGTGGGGTTGGAAACGCTTTTCAGGATCAGTACTGGGCTAAAAACATGCAGCCCTGAGGTCTCTCATGATAGCAGGTGGTTAAATAGAAATTCGCTGCTCAGCTGACCCTGTAGGAGCAACCGTGTGCCAAAAATGTAAGCAGAATGAGCTTTTCAGTGAATAGCAGCCAGGCACATTTTAGCTAGTTTTACTTGTAAGTGGAGTTGGAAACGCTTTTCAGGATCAGTACTGGGCTCAAAACATGCAGCCCTGAGGTCTCTCATGATAGCAGGTGGTTAAATAGAAATTCGCTGCTCAGCTGACCCTGTAGGAGCAACCGTATGCCAAAAATGTAAGCAGAATGAGCTTTTCAGTGAATAGCAGCCAGGCACATTTTAGCTAGTTTTACTTGTAAGTGGGGTTGGAAACGCTTTTCAGGATCAGTACTGGGCTCAAAACATGCAGCCCTGAGGTCTCTCATGATAGCAGGTGGTTAAATAGAAATTCGCTGCTCAGCTGACCCGGCAGGAGCAAATGTATGCCAAAAATGTAAGCAGAATGAGCTTTTCAGTGAATAGCAGCCAGGCACATTTTAGCTAGTTTTACTTGTAAGTGGGGTTGGAAACGCTTTTCAGGATCAGTACTGGGCTCAAAACATGCAGCCCTGAGGTCTCTCATGATAGCAGGTGGTTAAATAGAAATTCGCTGCTCAGCTGACCCTGTAGGAGCAACCGTATGCTAAAAATGTAAGCAGAATGAGCTTTTCAGTGAAAAGCAGACAGGCACATTTTAGCTAGTTTTAATTGTAAGTGAGGTTGGAAACGCTGTTCGGGCTCAGTACTGGGCTCAAAACATGCAGCCTTGAGGTCTCTCATGATAGCAGGTGGTTAAATAGAAATTCGCTGATCAGCTGACCCTGTAGGAGCAAACGTATGCCAAAAATGTACGCAGAATGAGCTTTTCAGTGAAGAGCAGCCAGGCAAATTTTAGCTAGTTTTACTTGTAACTGGGGTTGGAAACTCTTTTCAGGATCAGTACTGGGCTCAAAACATGCAGCCCTGAGGTCTCTCATGATAGCAGGTGGTTAAATAGAAATTCGCTGCTCAGCTGACCCTGTAGGAGCAACCGTATGCCAAAAATGTAAGCAGAATGAGCTTTTCAGTGAATAGCAGCCAGGCACATTTTGGCTAGTTTTACTTGTAAGTGGGGTTGGAAACGCTTTTCAGGATCAGTACTGGGCTAAAAACATGCAGCCCTGAGGTCTCTCATGATAGCAGGTGGTTAAACAGAAATTCGCTGCTCAGCTGACCCTGTAGGAGCAACCGTGTGCCAAAAATGTAAGCAGAATGAGCTTTTCAGTGAATAGCAGCCAGGCACATTTTAGCTAGTTTTACTTGTAAGTGGAGTTGGAAACGCTTTTCAGGATCAGTACTGGGCTCAAAACATGCAGCCCTGAGGTCTCTCATGATAGCAGGTGGTTAAATAGAAATTCGCTGCTCAGCTGACCCTGTAGGAGCAACCGTATGCCAAAAATGTAAGCAGAATGAGCTTTTCAGTGAATAGCAGCCAGGCACATTTTAGCTAGTTTTACTTGTAAGTGGGGTTGGAAACGCTTTTCAGGATCAGTACTGGGCTCAAAACATGCAGCCCTGAGGTCTCTCATGATAGCAGGTGGTTAAATAGAAATTCGCTGCTCAGCTGACCCTGTAGGAGCAACCGTATGCCAAAAATGTAAGCAGAATGAGCTTTTCAGTGAAAAGCAGCCAGGCACATTTTAGCTAGTTTTACTTGTAAGTGAGGTTGGAAACGCTTTTCGGGCTCAGTACTGGGCTCACAACATGCAGCCTTGAGGTCTCTCATGATAGCAGGTGGTTAAATAGAAATTCGCTGATCAGCTGACCCTGTAGGAGCAAACGTATGCCAAAAATTTACGCAGAATGAGCTTTTCAGTGAAGAGCAGCCAGGCAAATTTTAGCTAGTTTTACTTGTAAGTGGAGTTGGAAACGCTTTTCAGGCTCAGTACTGGGCTCAAAACATGCAGCCTTGAGGTCTCTCATGATAGCAGGTGGTTAAATAGAAATTCGCTGCTAGGCTGACCCTGTAGGAGCAAACGTATGCCAAAAATGTAAGCAGAATGAGCTTTTCAGTGAATAGCAGCCAGGCACATTTTAGCTAGTTTTACTTGTAAGTGGGGTTTGAAACTCTTTTCAGGATCAGTACTGGGCTCAAAACATGCAGCCCTGAGGTCTCTCATGATAGCAGGTGGTTAAGTAGAAATTTGCCACTTGGCTGACCCAGCAGGAGCAAACGTATTCCAAAAATGTACGCAGAATGAGCTTTTTAGTGAAGAGCAGCCACGCACATTTTAGCTAGTTTTCCTTGTAAGTGGAGTTGGAAACGCTTTTCAGGATCAGTACTGGGCTCAAAACATGCAGCCCTGAGGTCTCTCATGATAGCAGGTGGTTAAATAGAAATTCGCTGCTCAGCTGACCCGGCAGGAGCAAATGTATGCCAAAAATGTACGCAGAATGAGCTTTTCAGTGAAGAGCAGCCAGGCAAATTTTAGCTAGTTTTACTTGTAAGTGGAGTTGGAAACGCTTTTCAGGCTCAGTACTCGGCTCAAAACATGCAGCCTTAAGGTCTCTCATGATAGCAGGTGGTTAAGTAGAAATTTGCCACTTGGCTGACCCAGCAGGAGCAAACATATGCCAAAAATGTACACAGAATGAGCTTTTCAGTGAATAGCAGCCAGGCACATTTTAGCTAGTTTTCCTGTTAAGTGGGGTTGGAAACGCTTTTCAGGATCAGTACTCGGCTCAAAACATGCAGCCCTGAGGTCTCTCATGATAGCAGGTGGTTAAATAGAAATTCGCTGCTCAGCTGACCCTGTAGGAGCAACCGTATGCCAAAAATGTAAGCAGAATGAGCTTTTCAGTGAATAGCAGCCAGGCACATTTTAGCTAGTTTTACTTGTAAGTGGGGTTGGAAACGCTTTTCAGGATCAGTACTGGGCTCAAAACATGCAGCCCTGAGGTCTCTCATGATAGCAGGTGGTTAAATAGAAATTCGCTGCTCAGCTGACCCTGTAGGAGCAACCGTATGCTAAAAATGTAAGCAGAATGAGCTTTTCAGTGAAAAGCAGACAGGCAAATTTTAGCTAGTTTTACTTGTAACTGGGGTTGGAAACTCTTTTCAGGATCAGTACTGGGCTCAAAACATGCAGCCCTGAGGTCTCTCATGATAGCAGGTGGTTAAATAGAAATTCGCAGCTCAGCTGACCCTGTAGGAGCAACCGTATGCCAAAAATGTAAGCAGAATGAGCTTTTCAGTGAATAGCAGCCAGGCACATTTTGGCTAGTTTTACTTGTAAGTGGGGTTGGAAACGCTTTTCAGGATCAGTACTGGGCTAAAAACATGCAGCCCTGAGGTCTCTCATGATAGCAGGTGGTTAAATAGAAATTCGCTGATCAGCTGACCCTGTAGGAGCAAACGTATGCCAAAAATGTACGCAGAATGAGCTTTTCAGTGAAGAGCAGCCAGGCACATTTTAGCTAGTTTTACTTGTAACTGGGGTTGGAAACTCTTTTCAGGATCAGTACTGGGCTCAAAACATGCAGCCCTGAGGTCTCTCATGATAGCAGGTGGTTAAATAGAAATTCGCTGCTCAGCTGACCCTGTAGGAGCAACCGTATGCCAAAAATGTAAGCAGAATGAGCTTTTCAGTGAATAGCAGCCAGGCACATTTTGGCTAGTTTTACTTGTAAGTGGGGTTGGAAACGCTTTTCAGGATCAGTACTGGGCTAAAAACATGCAGCCCTGAGGTCTCTCATGATAGCAGGTGGTTAAATAGAAATTCGCTGCTCAGCTGACCCTGTAGGAGCAACCGTATGCCAAAAATGTAAGCAGAATGAGCTTTTCAGTGAAAAGCAGCCAGGCACATTTTAGCTAGTTTTACTTGTAAGTGAGGTTGGAAACGCTTTTCGGGCTCAGTACTGGGCTCACAACATGCAGCCTTGAGGTCTCTCATGATAGCAGGTGGTTAAATAGAAATTCGCTGATCAGCTGACCCTGTAGGAGCAAACGTATGCCAAAAATTTACGCAGAATGAGCTTTTCAGTGAAGAGCAGCCAGGCACATTTTAGCTAGTTTTACTTGTAAGTGGAGTTGGAAACGCTTTTCAGGCTCAGTACTGGGCTCAAAACATGCAGCCTTGAGGTCTCTCATGATAGCAGGTGGTTAAATAGAAATTCGCTGCTAGGCTGACCCTGTAGGAGCAAACGTATGCCAAAAATGTAAGCAGAATGAGCTTTTCAGTGAATAGCAGCCAGGCACTTTTTAGCTAGTTTTACTTGTAAGTGGGGTTTGAAACTCTTTTCAGGATCAGTACTGGGCTCAAAACATGCAGCCCTGAGGTCTCTCATGATAGCAGGTGGTTAAGTAGAAATTTGCCACTTGGCTGACCCAGCAGGAGCAAACGTATTCCAAAAATGTACGCAGAATGAGCTTTTTAGTGAAGAGCAGCCACGCACATTTTAGCTAGTTTTCCTTGTAAGTGGAGTTGGAAACGCTTTTCAGGATCAGTACTGGGCTCAAAACATGCAGCCCTGAGGTCTCTCATGATAGCAGGTGGTTAAATAGAAATTCGCTGCTCAGCTGACCCGGCAGGAGAAATGTATGCCAAAAATGTACGCAGAATGAGCTTTTCAGTGAAGAGCAGCCAGGCAAATTTTAGCTAGTTTTACTTGTAAGTGGAGTTGGAAACGCTTTTCAGGCTCAGTACTCGGCTCAAAACATGCAGCCTTAAGGTCTCTCATGATAGCAGGTGGTTAAGTAGAAATTTGCCACTTGGCTGACCCAGCAGGAGCAAACATATGCCAAAAATGTACACAGAATGAGCTTTTCAGTGAATAGCAGCCAGGCACATTTTAGCTAGTTTTCCTGTTAAGTGGGGTTGGAAACGCTTTTCAGGATCAGTACTCGGCTCAAAACATGCAGCCCTGAGGTCTCTCATGATAGCAGGTGGTTAAATAGAAATTCGCTGCTCAGCTGACCCTGTAGGAGCAACCGTATGCCAAAAATGTAAGCAGAATGAGCTTTTCAGTGAATAGCAGCCAGGCACATTTTAGCTAGTTTTACTTGTAAGTGGGGTTGGAAACGCTTTTCAGGATCAGTACTGGGCTCAAAACATGCAGCCCTGAGGTCTCTCATGATAGCAGGTGGTTAAATAGAAATTCGCTGCTCAGCTGACACCCTGTAGGAGCAACCGTATGCTAAAAATGTAAGCAGAATGAGCTTTTCAGTGAAAAGCAGACAGGCACATTTTAGCTAGTTTTAATTGTAAGTGAGGTTGGAAACGCTTTTCGGGCTCAGTACTGGGCTCAAAACATGCAGCCTTGAGGTCTCTCATGATAGCAGGTGGTTAAATAGAAATTCGCTGCTCAGCTGACCCTGTAGGAGCAACCGTATGCCAAAAATGTAAGCAGAATGAGCTTTTCAGTGAATAGCAGCCAGGCACATTTTAGCTAGTTTTACTTGTAAGTGGGGTTGGAAACTCTTTTCAGGATCAGTACTGGGCTCAAAACATGCAGCCCTGAGGTCTCTCATGATAGCAGGTGGTTAAATAGAAATTCGCTGCTCAGCTGACCCTGTAGGAGCAACCGTATGCCAAAAATGTAAGCAGAATGAGCTTTTCAGTGAATAGCAGCCAGGCACATTTTGGCTAGTTTTACTTGTAAGTGGGGTTGGAAACGCTTTTCAGGATCAGTACTGGGCTAAAAACATGCAGCCCTGAGGTCTCTCATGATAGCAGGTGGTTAAATAGAAATTCGCTGCTCAGCTGACCCTGTAGGAGCAACCGTGTGCCAAAAATGTAAGCAGAATGAGCTTTTCAGTGAATAGCAGCCAGGCACATTTTAGCTAGTTTTACTTGTAAGTGGAGTTGGAAACGCTTTTCAGGATCAGTACTGGGCTCAAAACATGCAGCCCTGAGGTCTCTCATGATAGCAGGTGGTTAAATAGAAATTCGCTGCTCAGCTGACCCTGTAGGAGCAACCGTATGCCAAAAATGTAAGCAGAATGAGCTTTTCAGTGAATAGCAGCCAGGCACATTTTAGCTAGTTTTACTTGTAAGTGGGGTTGGAAACGCTTTTCAGGATCAGTACTGGGCTCAAAACATGCAGCCCTGAGGTCTCTCATGATAGCAGGTGGTTAAATAGAAATTCGCTGCTCAGCTGACCCTGTAGGAGCAACCGTATGCCAAAAATGTAAGCAGAATGAGCTTTTCAGTGAAAAGCAGCCAGGCACATTTTAGCTAGTTTTACTTGTAAGTGAGGTTGGAAACGCTTTTCGGGCTCAGTACTGGGCTCACAACATGCAGCCTTGAGGTCTCTCATGATAGCAGGTGGTTAAATAGAAATTCGCTGATCAGCTGACCCTGTAGGAGCAAACGTATGCCAAAAATTTACGCAGAATGAGCTTTTCAGTGAAGAGCAGCCAGGCAAATTTTAGCTAGTTTTACTTGTAAGTGGAGTTGGAAACGCTTTTCAGGCTCAGTACTGGGCTCAAAACATGCAGCCTTGAGGTCTCTCATGATAGCAGGTGGTTAAATAGAAATTCGCTGCTAGGCTGACCCTGTAGGAGCAAACGTATGCCAAAAATGTAAGCAGAATGAGCTTTTCAGTGAATAGCAGCCAGGCACATTTTAGCTAGTTTTACTTGTAAGTGGGGTTTGAAACTCTTTTCAGGATCAGTACTGGGCTCAAAACATGCAGCCCTGAGGTCTCTCATGATAGCAGGTGGTTAAGTAGAAATTTGCCACTTGGCTGACCCAGCAGGAGCAAACGTATTCCAAAAATGTACGCAGAATGAGCTTTTTAGTGAAGAGCAGCCACGCACATTTTAGCTAGTTTTCCTTGTAAGTGGAGTTGGAAACGCTTTTCAGGATCAGTACTGGGCTCAAAACATGCAGCCCTGAGGTCTCTCATGATAGCAGGTGGTTAAATAGAAATTCGCTGCTCAGCTGACCCGGCAGGAGCAAATGTATGCCAAAAATGTACGCAGAATGAGCTTTTCAGTGAAGAGCAGCCAGGCAAATTTTAGCTAGTTTTACTTGTAAGTGGAGTTGGAAACGCTTTTCAGGCTCAGTACTCGGCTCAAAACATGCAGCCTTAAGGTCTCTCATGATAGCAGGTGGTTAAGTAGAAATTTGCCACTTGGCTGACCCAGCAGGAGCAAACATATGCCAAAAATGTACACAGAATGAGCTTTTCAGTGAATAGCAGCCAGGCACATTTTAGCTAGTTTTCCTGTTAAGTGGGGTTGGAAACGCTTTTCAGGATCAGTACTCGGCTCAAAACATGCAGCCCTGAGGTCTCTCATGATAGCAGGTGGTTAAATAGAAATTCGCTGCTCAGCTGACCCTGTAGGAGCAACCGTATGCCAAAAATGTAAGCAGAATGAGCTTTTCAGTGAATAGCAGCCAGGCACATTTTAGCTAGTTTTACTTGTAAGTGGGGTTGGAAACTCTTTTCAGGATCAGTACTGGGCTCAAAACATGCAGCCCTGAGGTCTCTCATGATAGCAGGTGGTTAAATAGAAATTCGCTGCTCAGCTGACCCTGTAGGAGCAACCGTATGCCAAAAATGTAAGCAGAATGAGCTTTTCAGTGAATAGCAGCCAGGCACATTTTGGCTAGTTTTACTTGTAAGTGGGGTTGGAAACGCTTTTCAGGATCAGTACTGGGCTAAAAACATGCAGCCCTGAGGTCTCTCATGATAGCAGGTGGTTAAATAGAAATTCGCTGCTCAGCTGACCCTGTAGGAGCAACCGTGTGCCAAAAATGTAATCAGAATGAGCTTTTCAGTGAATAGCAGCCAGGCACATTTTAGCTAGTTTTACTTGTAAGTGGAGTTGGAAACGCTTTTCAGGATCAGTACTGGGCTCAAAACATGCAGCCCTGAGGTCTCTCATGATAGCAGGTGGTTAAATAGAAATTCGCTGCTCAGCTGACCCTGTAGGAGCAACCGTATGCCAAAAATGTAAGCAGAATGAGCTTTTCAGTGAATAGCAGCCAGGCACATTTTAGCTAGTTTTACTTGTAAGTGGGGTTGGAAACGCTTTTCAGGATCAGTACTGGGCTCAAAACATGCAGCCCTGAGGTCTCTCATGATAGCAGGTGGTTAAATAGAAATTCGCTGCTCAGCTGACCCTGTAGGAGCAACCGTATGCCAAAAATGTAAGCAGAATGAGCTTTTCAGTGAAAAGCAGCCAGGCACATTTTAGCTAGTTTTACTTGTAAGTGAGGTTGGAAACGCTTTTCGGGCTCAGTACTGGGCTCACAACATGCAGCCTTGAGGTCTCTCATGATAGCAGGTGGTTAAATAGAAATTCGCTGATCAGCTGACCCTGTAGGAGCAAACGTATGCCAAAAATTTACGCAGAATGAGCTTTTCAGTGAAGAGCAGCCAGGCAAATTTTAGCTAGTTTTACTTGTAAGTGGAGTTGGAAACGCTTTTCAGGCTCAGTACTGGGCTCAAAACATGCAGCCTTGAGGTCTCTCATGATAGCAGGTGGTTAAATAGAAATTCGCTGCTAGGCTGACCCTGTAGGAGCAAACGTATGCCAAAAATGTAAGCAGAATGAGCTTTTCAGTGAATAGCAGCCAGGCACATTTTAGCTAGTTTTACTTGTAAGTGGGGTTTGAAACTCTTTTCAGGATCAGTACTGGGCTCAAAACATGCAGCCCTGAGGTCTCTCATGATAGCAGGTGGTTAAGTAGAAATTTGCCACTTGGCTGACCCAGCAGGAGCAAACGTATTCCAAAAATGTACGCAGAATGAGCTTTTTAGTGAAGAGCAGCCACGCACATTTTAGCTAGTTTTCCTTGTAAGTGGAGTTGGAAACGCTTTTCAGGATCAGTACTGGGCTCAAAACATGCAGCCCTGAGGTCTCTCATGATAGCAGGTGGTTAAATAGAAATTTGCTGCTCAGCTGACCCGGCAGGAGCAAATGTATGCCAAAAATGTACGCAGAATGAGCTTTTCAGTGAAGAGCAGCCAGGCAAATTTTAGCTAGTTTTACTTGTAAGTGGAGTTGGAAACGCTTTTCAGGCTCAGTACTCGGCTCAAAACATGCAGCCTTAAGGTCTCTCATGATAGCAGGTGGTTAAGTAGAAATTTGCCACTTGGCTGACCCAGCAGGAGCAAACATATGCCAAAAATGTACACAGAATGAGCTTTTCAGTGAATAGCAGCCAGGCACATTTTAGCTAGTTTTCCTGTTAAGTGGGGTTGGAAACGCTTTTCAGGATCAGTACTCGGCTCAAAACATGCAGCCCTGAGGTCTCTCATGATAGCAGGTGGTTAAATAGAAATTCGCTGCTCAGCTGACCCTGTAGGAGCAACCGTATGCCAAAAATGTAAGCAGAATATGCTTTTCAGTGAATAGCAGCCAGGCACATTTTAGCTAGTTTTACTTGTAAGTGGGGTTGGAAACGCTTTTCAGGATCAGTACTGGGCTCAAAACATGCAGCCCTGAGGTCTCTCATGATAGCAGGTGGTTAAATAGAAATTCGCTGCTCAGCTGACCCTGTAGGAGCAACCGTATGCTAAAAATGTAAGCAGAATGAGCTTTTCAGTGAAAAGCAGACAGGCACATTTTAGCTAGTTTTAAATTGTAAGTGAGGTTGGAAACGCTTTTCGGGCTCAGTACTGGGCTCAAAACATGCAGCCTTGAGGTCTCTCATGATAGCAGGTGGTTAAATAGAAATTCGCTGATCAGCTGACCCTGTAGGAGCAAACGTATGCCAAAAATGTACGCAGAATGAGCTTTTCAGTGAAGAGCAGCCAGGCAAATTTTAGCTAGTTTTACTTGTAACTGGGTTGGAAACTCTTTTCAGGATCAGTACTGGGCTAAAAACATGCAGCCCTGAGGTCTCTCATGATAGCAGGTGGTTAAATAGAAATTCGCTGCTCAGCTGACCCTGTAGGAGCAACCGTATGCCAAAAATGTAAGCAGAATGAGCTTTTCAGTGAATAGCAGCCAGGCACATTTTGGCTAGTTTTACTTGTAAGTGGGGTTGGAAACGCTTTTCAGGATCAGTACTGGGCTAAAAACATGCAGCCCTGAGGTCTCTCATGATAGCAGGTGGTTAAATAGAAATTCGCTGCTCAGCTGACCCTGTAGGAGCAACCGTGTGCCAAAAATGTAAGCAGAATGAGCTTTTCAGTGAATAGCAGCCAGGCACATTTTAGCTAGTTTTACTTGTAAGTGGAGTTGGAAACGCTTTTCAGGATCAGTACTGGGCTCAAAACATGCAGCCCTGAGGTCTCTCATGATAGCAGGTGGTTAAATAGAAATTCGCTGCTCAGCTGACCCTGTAGGAGCAACCGTATGCCAAAAATGTAAGCAGAATGAGCTTTTCAGTGAATAGCAGCCAGGCACATTTTAGCTGGTTTTACTTGTAAGTGGGGTTGGAAACGCTTTTCAGGATCAGTACTGGGCTCAAAACATGCAGCCCTTAGGTCTCTCATGATAGCAGGTGGTTAAATAGAAATTCGCTGCTCAGCTGACCCTGTAGGAGCAACCGTATGCCAAAAATGTAAGCAGAATGAGCTTTTCAGTGAAAAGCAGCCAGGCACATTTTAGCTAGTTTTACTTGTAAGTGAGGTTGGAAACGCTTTTCGGGCTCAGTACTGGGCTCACAACATGCAGCCTTGAGGTCTCTCATGATAGCAGGTGGTTAAATAGAAATTCGCTGCTCAGCTGACCCTGTAGGAGCAAACGTATGCCAAAAATTTACGCAGAATGAGCTTTTCAGTGAAGAGCAGCCAGGCAAATTTTAGCTAGTTTTACTTGTAAGTGGAGTTGGAAACGCTTTTCAGGCTCAGTACTGGGCTCAAAACATGCAGCCTTGAGGTCTCTCATGATAGCAGGTGGTTAAATAGAAATTCGCTGCTAGGCTGACCCTGTAGGAGCAAACGTATGCCAAAAATGTAAGCAGAATGAGCTTTTCAGTGAATAGCAGCCAGGCACATTTTAGCTAGTTTTACTTGTAAGTGGGGTTTGAAACTCTTTTCAGGATCAGTACTGGGCTCAAAACATGCAGCCCTGAGGTCTCTCATGATAGCAGGTGGTTAAGTAGAAATTTGCCACTTGGCTGACCCAGCAGGAGCAAACGTATTCCAAAAATGTACGCAGAATGAGCTTTTTAGTGAAGAGCAGCCACGCACATTTTAGCTAGTTTTCCTTGTAAGTGGAGTTGGAAACGCTTTTCAGGATCAGTACTGGGCTCAAAACATGCAGCCCTGAGGTCTCTCATGATAGCAGGTGGTTAAATAGAAATTCGCTGCTCAGCTGACCTGGCAGGAGCAAATGTATGCCAAAAATGTACGCAGAATGAGCTTTTCAGTGAAGAGCAGCCAGGCAAATTTTAGCTAGTTTTACTTGTAAGTGGAGTTGGAAACGCTTTTCAGGCTCAGTACTCGGCTCAAAACATGCAGCCTTAAGGTCTCTCATGATAGCAGGTGGTTAAGTAGAAATTTGCCACTTGGCTGACCCAGCAGGAGCAAACATATGCCAAAAATGTACACAGAATGAGCTTTTCAGTGAATAGCAGCCAGGCACATTTTAGCTAGTTTTCCTGTTAAGTGGGGTTGGAAACGCTTTTCAGGATCAGTACTCGGCTCAAAACATGCAGCCCTGAGGTCTCTCATGATAGCAGGTGGTTAAATAGAAATTCGCTGCTCAGCTGACCCTGTAGGAGCAACCGTATGCCAAAAATGTAAGCAGAATGAGCTTTTCAGTGAATAGCAGCCAGGCACATTTTAGCTAGTTTTACTTGTAAGTGGGGTTGGAAACGCTTTTCAGGATCAGTACTGGGCTCAAAACATGCAGCCCTGAGGTCTCTCATGATAGCAGGTGGTTAAATAGAAATTCGCTGCTCAGCTGACCCTGTAGGAGCAACCGTATGCTAAAAATGTAAGCAGAATGAGCTTTTCAGTGAAAAGCAGACAGGCACATTTTAGCTAGTTTTAATTGTAAGTGAGGTTGGAAACGCTTTTCGGGCTCAGTACTGGGCTCAAAACATGCAGCCTTGAGGTCTCTCATGATAGCAGGTGGTTAAATAGAAATTCGCTGATCAGCTGACCCTGTAGGAGCAAACGTATGCCAAAAATGTACGCAGAATGAGCTTTTCAGTGAAGAGCAGCCAGGCAAATTTTAGCTAGTTTTACTTGTAACTGGGGTTGGAAACTCTTTTCAGGATCAGTACTGGGCTCAAAACATGCAGCCCTGAGGTCTCTCATGATAGCAGGTGGTTAAATAGAAATTCGCTGCTCAGCTGACCCTGTAGGAGCAACCGTATGCCAAAAATGTAAGCAGAATGAGCTTTTCAGTGAATAGCAGCCAGGCACATTTTGGCTAGTTTTACTTGTAAGTGGGGTTGGAAACGCTTTTCAGGATCAGTACTGGGCTAAAAACATGCAGCCCTGAGGTCTCTCATGATAGCAGGTGGTTAAATAGAAATTCGCTGCTCAGCTGACCCTGTAGGAGCAACCGTATGCCAAAAATGTAAGCAGAATGAGATTTTCAGTGAAAAGCAGCCAGGCACATTTTAGCTAGTTTTACTTGTAAGTGAGGTTGGAAACGCTTTTCGGGCTCAGTACTGGGCTCACAACATGCAGCCTTGAGGTCTCTCATGATAGCAGGTGGTTAAATAGAAATTCGCTGATCAGCTGACCCTGTAGGAGCAAACGTATGCCAAAAATTTATGCAGAATGAGCTTTTCAGTGAAGAGCAGCCAGGCAAATTTTAGCTAGTTTTACTTGTAAGTGGAGTTGGAAACGCTTTTCAGGCTCAGTACTGGGCTCAAAACATGCAGCCTTGAGGTCTCTCATGATAGCAGGTGGTTAAATAGAAATTCGCTGCTAGGCTGACCCTGTAGGAGCAAACGTATGCCAAAAATGTAAGCAGAATGAGCTTTTCAGTGAATAGCAGCCAGGCACATTTTAGCTAGTTTTACTTGTAAGTGGGGTTTGAAACTCTTTTCAGGATCAGTACTGGGCTCAAAACATGCAGCCCTGAGGTCTCTCATGATAGCAGGTGGTTAAGTAGAAATTTGCCACTTGGCTGACCCAGCAGGAGCAAACGTATTCCAAAAATGTACGCAGAATGAGCTTTTTAGTGAAGAGCAGCCACGCACATTTTAGCTAGTTTTCCTTGTAAGTGGAGTTGGAAACGCTTTTCAGGATCAGTACTGGGCTCAAAACATGCAGCCCTGAGGTCTCTCATGATAGCAGGTGGTTAAATAGAAATTCGCTGCTCAGCTGACCCGGCAGGAGCAAATGTATGCCAAAAATGTACGCAGAATGAGCTTTTCAGTGAAGAGCAGCCAGGCAAATTTTAGCTAGTTTTACTTGTAAGTGGAGTTGGAAACGCTTTTCAGGCTCAGTACTCGGCTCAAAACATGCAGCCTTAAGGTCTCTCATGATAGCAGGTGGTTAAGTAGAAATTTGCCACTTGGCTGACCCAGCAGGAGCAAACATATGCCAAAAATGTACACAGAATGAGCTTTTCAGTGAATAGCAGCCAGGCACATTTTAGCTAGTTTTCCTGTTAAGTGGGGTTGGAAACGCTTTTCAGGATCAGTACTCGGCTCAAAACATGCAGCCCTGAGGTCTCTCATGATAGCAGGTGGTTAAATAGAAATTCGCTGCTCAGCTGACCCTGTAGGAGCAACCGTATGCCAAAAATGTAAGCAGAATGAGCTTTTCAGTGAATAGCAGCCAGGCACATTTTAGCTAGTTTTACTTGTAAGTGGGGTTGGAAACGCTTTTCAGGATCAGTACTGGGCTCAAAACATGCAGCCCTGAGGTCTCTCATGATAGCAGGTGGTTAAATAGAAATTCGCTGCTCAGCTGACCCTGTAGGAGCAACCGTATGCTAAAAATGTAAGCAGAATGAGCTTTTCAGTGAAAAGCAGACAGGCACATTTTAGCTAGTTTTAATTGTAAGTGAGGTTGGAAACGCTTTTCGGGCTCAGTACTGGGCTCAAAACATGCAGCCTTGAGGTCTCTCATGATAGCAGGTGGTTAAATAGAAATTCGCTGATCAGCTGACCCTGTAGGAGCAAACGTATGCCAAAAATGTACGCAGAATGAGCTTTTCAGTGAAGAGCAGCCAGGCAAATTTTAGCTAGTTTTACTTGTAACTGGGGTTGGAAACTCTTTTCAGGATCAGTACTGGGCTCAAAACATGCAGCCCTGAGGTCTCTCATGATAGCAGGTGGTTAAATAGAAATTCGCTGCTCAGCTGACCCTGTAGGAGCAACCGTATGCCAAAAATGTAAGCAGAATGAGCTTTTCAGTGAATAGCAGCCAGGCACATTTTGGCTAGTTTTACTTGTAAGTGGGGTTGGAAACGCTTTTCAGGATCAGTACTGGGCTAAAAACATGCAGCCCTGAGGTCTCTCATGATAGCAGGTGGTTAAATAGAAATTCGCTGCTCAGCTGACCCTGTAGGAGCAACCGTGTGCCAAAAATGTAAGCAGAATGAGCTTTTCAGTGAATAGCAGCCAGGCACATTTTAGCTAGTTTTACTTGTAAGTGGAGTTGGAAACGCTTTTCAGGATCAGTACTGGGCTCAAAACATGCAGCCCTGAGGTCTCTCATGATAGCAGGTGGTTAAATAGAAATTCGCTGCTCAGCTGACCCTGTAGGAGCAACCGTATGCCAAAAATGTAAGCAGAATGAGCTTTTCAGTGAATAGCAGCCAGGCACATTTTAGCTAGTTTTACTTGTAAGTGGGGTTGGAAACGCTTTTCAGGATCAGTACTGGGCTCAAAACATGCAGCCCTTAGGTCTCTCATGATAGCAGGTGGTTAAATAGAAATTCGCTGCTCAGCTGACCCTGTAGGAGCAACCGTATGCCAAAAATGTAAGCAGAATGAGCTTTTCAGTGAAAAGCAGCCAGCCACATTTTAGCTAGTTTTACTTGTAAGTGAGGTTGGAAACGCTTTTCGGGCTCAGTACTGGGCTCACAACATGCAGCCTTGAGGTCTCTCATGATAGCAGGTGGTTAAATAGAAATTCGCTGATCAGCTGACCCTGTAGGAGCAAACGTATGCCAAAAATTTACGCAGCATGAGCTTTTCAGTGAAGAGCAGCCAGGCAAATTTTAGCTAGTTTTACTTGTAAGTGGAGTTGGAAACGCTTTTCAGGCTCCGTACTGGGCTCAAAACATGCAGCCTTGAGGTCTCTCATGATAGCAGGTGGTTAAATAGAAATTCGCTGCTAGGCTGACCCTGTAGGAGCAAACGTATGCCAAAAATGTAAGCAGAATGAGCTTTTCAGTGAATAGCAGCCAGGCACATTTTAGCTAGTTTTACTTGTAAGTGGGGTTTGAAACTCTTTTCAGGATCAGTACTGGGCTCAAAACATGCAGCCCTGAGGTCTCTCATGATAGCAGGTGGTTAAGTAGAAATTTGCCACTTGGCTGACCCAGCAGGAGCAAACGTATTCCAAAAATGTACGCAGAATGAGCTTTTTAGTGAAGAGCAGCCACGCACATTTTAGCTAGTTTTCCTTGTAAGTGGAGTTGGAAACGCTTTTCAGGATCAGTACTGGGCTCAAAACATGCAGCCCTGAGGTCTCTCATGATAGCAGGTGGTTAAATAGAAATTCGCTGCTCAGCTGACCCGGCAGGAGCAAATGTATGCCAAAAATGTACGCAGAATGAGCTTTTCAGTGAAGAGCAGCCAGGCAAATTTTAGCTAGTTTTACTTGTAAGTGGAGTTGGAAACGCTTTTCAGGCTCAGTACTCGGCTCAAAACATGCAGCCTTAAGGTCTCTCATGATAGCAGGTGGTTAAGTAGAAATTTGCCACTTGGCTGACCCAGCAGGAGCAAACATATGCCAAAAATGTACACAGAATGAGCTTTTCAGTGAATAGCAGCCAGGCACATTTTAGCTAGTTTTCCTGTTAAGTGGGGTTGGAAACGCTTTTCAGGATCAGTACTCGGCTCAAAACATGCAGCCCTGAGGTCTCTCATGATAGCAGGTGGTTAAATAGAAATTCGCTGCTCAGCTGACCCTGTAGGAGCAACCGTATGCCAAAAATGTAAGCAGAATGAGCTTTTCAGTGAATAGCAGCCAGGCACATTTTAGCTAGTTTTACTTGTAAGTGGGGTTGGAAACGCTTTTCAGGATCAGTACTGGGCTCAAAACATGCAGCCCTGAGGTCTCTCATGATAGCAGGTGGTTAAATAGAAATTCGCTGCTCAGCTGACCCTGTAGGAGCAACCGTATGCTAAAAATGTAAGCAGAATGAGCTTTTCAGTGAAAAGCAGACAGGCACATTTTAGCTAGTTTTAATTGTAAGTGAGGTTGGAAACGCTTTTCGGGCTCAGTACTGGGCTCAAAACATGCAGCCTTGAGGTCTCTCATGATAGCAGGTGGTTAAATAGAAATTCGCTGATCAGCTGACCCTGTAGGAGCAAACGTATGCCAAAAATGTACGCAGAATGAGCTTTTCAGTGAAGAGCAGCCAGGCAAATTTTAGCTAGTTTTACTTGTAACTGGGGTTGGAAACTCTTTTCAGGATCAGTACTGGGCTCAAAACATGCAGCCCTGAGGTCTCTCATGATAGCAGGTGGTTAAATAGAAATTCGCTGCTCAGCTGACCCTGTAGGAGCAACCGTATGCCAAAAATGTAAGCAGAATGAGCTTTTCAGTGAATAGCAGCCAGGCACATTTTGGCTAGTTTTACTTGTAAGTGGGGTTGGAAACGCTTTTCAGGATCAGTACTGGGCTAAAAACATGCAGCCCTGAGGTCTCTCATGATAGCAGGTGGTTAAATAGAAATTCGCTGCTCAGCTGACCCTGTAGGAGCAACCGTATGCCAAAAATGTAAGCAGAATGAGCTTTTCAGTGAATAGCAGCCAGGCACATTTTAGCTAGTTTTACTTGTAAGTGGGGTTGGAAACGCTTTTCAGGATCAGTACTGGGCTCAAAACATGCAGCCCTGAGGTCTCTCATGATAGCAGGTGGTTAAATAGAAATTCGCTGCTCAGCTGACCCTGTAGGAGCAACCGTATGCCAAAAATGTAAGCAGAATGAGCTTTTCAGTGAAAAGCAGCCAGGCACATTTTAGCTAGTTTTACTTGTAAGTGAGGTTGGAAACGCTTTTCGGGCTCAGTACTGGGCTCACAACATGCAGCCTTGAGGTCTCTCATGATAGCAGGTGGTTAAATAGAAATTCGCTGATCAGCTGACCCTGTAGGAGCAAACGTATGCCAAAAATTTACGCAGAATGAGCTTTTCAGTGAAGAGCAGCCAGGCAAATTTTAGCTAGTTTTACTTGTAAATGGAGTTGGAAACGCTTTTCAGGCTCAGTACTGGGCTCAAAACATGCAGCCTTGAGGTCTCTCATGATAGCAGGTGGTTAAATAGAAATTCGCTGCTAGGCTGACCCTGTAGGAGCAAACGTATGCCAAAAATGTAAGCAGAATGAGCTTTTCAGTGAATAGCAGCCAGGCACATTTTAGCTAGTTTTACTTGTAAGTGGGGTTTGAAACTCTTTTCAGGATCAGTACTGGGCTCAAAACATGCAGCCCTGAGGTCTCTCATGATAGCAGGTGGTTAAGTAGAAATTTGCCACTAGGCTGACCCAGCAGGAGCAAACGTATTCCAAAAATGTACGCAGAATGAGCTTTTTAGTGAAGAGCAGCCACGCACATTTTAGCTAGTTTTCCTTGTAAGTGGAGTTGGAAACGCTTTTCAGGATCAGTACTGGGCTCAAAACATGCAGCCCTGAGGTCTCTCATGATAGCAGGTGGTTAAATAGAAATTCGCTGCTCAGCTGACCCGGCAGGAGCAAATGTATGCCAAAAATGTACGCAGAATGAGCTTTTCAGTGAAGAGCAGCCAGGCAAATTTTAGCTAGTTTTACTTGTAAGTGGAGTTGGAAACGCTTTTCAGGCTCAGTACTCGGCTCAAAACATGCAGCCTTAAGGTCTCTCATGATAGCAGGTGGTTAAGTAGAAATTTGCCACTTGGCTGACCCAGCAGGAGCAAACATATGCCAAAAATGTACACAGAATGAGCTTTTCAGTGAATAGCAGCCAGGCACATTTTAGCTAGTTTTCCTGTTAAGTGGGGTTGGAAACGCTTTTCAGGATCAGTACTCGGCTCAAAACATGCAGCCCTGAGGTCTCTCATGATAGCAGGTGGTTAAATAGAAATTCGCTGCTCAGCTGACCCTGTAGGAGCAACCGTATGCCAAAAATGTAAGCAGAATGAGCTTTTCAGTGAATAGCAGCCAGGCACATTTTAGCTAGTTTTACTTGTAAGTGGGGTTGGAAACGCTTTTCAGGATCAGTACTGGGCTCAAAACATGCAGCCCTGAGGTCTCTCATGATAGCAGGTGGTTAAATAGAAATTCGCTGCTCAGCTGACCCTGTAGGAGCAACCGTATGCTAAAAATGTAAGCAGAATGAGCTTTTCAGTGAAAAGCAGACAGGCACATTTTAGCTAGTTTTAATTGTAAGTGAGGTTGGAAACGCTTTTCGGGCTCAGTACTGGGCTCAAAACATGCAGCCTTGAGGTCTCTCATGATAGCAGGTGGTTAAATAGAAATTCGCTGATCAGCTGACCCTGTAGGAGCAAACGTATGCCAAAAATGTACGCAGAATTCAGTGAAGATCAGCCAGGCAAATTTTAGCTAGTTTTACTTGTAACTGGGGTTGGAAACTCTTTTCAGGATCAGTACTGGGCTTAAAACATGCAGCCCTGAGGTCTCTCATGATAGCAGGTGGTTAAATAGAAATTCGCTGCTCAGCTGACCCTGTAGGAGCAACCGTATGCCAAAAATGTAAGCAGAATGAGCTTTTCAGTGAATAGCAGCCAGGCACATTTTGGCTAGTTTTACTTGTAAGTGGGGTTGGAAACGCTTTTCAGGATCAGTACTGGGCTAAAAACATGCAGCCCTGAGGTCTCTCATGATAGCAGGTGGTTAAATAGAAATTCGCTGCTCAGCTGACCCTGTAGGAGCAACCGTGTGCCAAAAATGTAAGCAGAATGAGCTTTTCAGTGAATAGCAGCCAGGCACATTTTAGCTAGTTTTACTTGTAAGTGGAGTTGGAAACGCTTTTCAGGATCAGTACTGGGCTCAAAACATGCAGCCCTGAGGTCTCTCATGATAGCAGGTGGTTAAATAGAAATTCGCTGCTCAGCTGACCCTGTAGGAGCAACCGTATGCCAAAAATGTAAGCAGAATGAGCTTTTCAGTGAATAGCAGCCAGGCACATTTTAGCTAGTTTTACTTGTAAGTGGGGTTGGAAACGCTTTTCAGGATCAGTACTGGGCTCAAAACATGCAGCCCTGAGGTCTCTCATGATAGCAGGTGGTTAAATAGAAATTCGCTGCTCAGCTGACCCTGTAGGAGCAACCGTATGCCAAAAATGTAAGCAGAATGAGCTTTTCAGTGAAAAGCAGCCAGGCACATTTTAGCTAGTTTTACTTGTAAGTGAGGTTGGAAACGCTTTTCGGGCTCAGTACTGGGCTCACAACATGCAGCCTTGAGGTCTCTCATGATAGCAGGTGGTTAAATAGAAATTCGCTGATCAGCTGACCCTGTAGGAGCAAACGTATGCCAAAAATTTACGCAGAATGAGCTTTTCAGTGAAGAGCAGCCAGGCAAATTTTAGCTAGTTTTACTTGTAAGTGGAGTTGGAAACGCTTTTCAGGCTCAGTACTGGGCTCAAAACATGCAGCCTTGAGGTCTCTCATGATAGCAGGTGGTTAAATAGAAATTCGCTGCTAGGCTGACCCTGTAGGAGCAAACGTATGCCAAAAATGTAAGCAGAATGAGCTTTTCAGTGAATAGCAGCCAGGCACATTTTAGCTAGTTTTACTTGTAAGTGGGGTTTGAAACTCTTTTCAGGATCAGTACTGGGCTCAAAACATGCAGCCCTGAGGTCTCTCATGATAGCAGGTGGTTAAGTAGAAATTTGCCACTTGGCTGACCCAGCAGGAGCAAACGTATTCCAAAAATGTACGCAGAATGAGCTTTTTAGTGAAGAGCAGCCACGCACATTTTAGCTAGTTTTCCTTGTAAGTGGAGTTGGAAACGCTTTTCAGGATCAGTACTGGGCTCAAAACATGCAGCCCTGAGGTCTCTCATGATAGCAGGTGGTTAAATAGAAATTCGCTGCTCAGCTGACCCGGCAGGAGCAAATGTATGCCAAAAATGTACGCAGAATGAGCTTTTCAGTGAAGAGCAGCCAGGCAAATTTTAGCTAGTTTTACTTGTAAGTGGAGTTGGAAACGCTTTTCAGGCTCAGTACTCGGCTCAAAACATGCAGCCTTAAGGTCTCTCATGATAGCAGGTGGTTAAGTAGAAATTTGCCACTTGGCTGACCCAGCAGGAGCAAACATATGCCAAAAATGTACACAGAATGAGCTTTTCAGTGAATAGCAGCCAGGCACATTTTAGCTAGTTTTCCTGTTAAGTGGGGTTGGAAACGCTTTTCAGGATCAGTACTCGGCTCAAAACATGCAGCCCTGAGGTCTCTCATGATAGCAGGTGGTTAAATAGAAATTCGCTGCTCAGCTGACCCTGTAGGAGCAACCGCATGCCAAAAATGTAAGCAGAATGAGCTTTTCAGTGAATAGCAGCCAGGCACATTTTAGCTAGTTTTACTTGTAAGTGGGGTTGGAAACGCTTTTCAGGATCAGTACTGGGCTCAAAACATGCAGCCCTGAGGTCTCTCATGATAGCAGGTGGTTAAATAGAAATTCGCTGCTCAGCTGACCCTGTAGGAGCAACCGTATGCTAAAAATGTAAGCAGAATGAGCTTTTCAGTGAAAAGCAGACAGGCACATTTTAGCTAGTTTTAATTGTAAGTGAGGTTGGAAACGCTTTTCGGGCTCAGTACTGGGCTCAAAACATGCAGCCTTGAGGTCTCTCATGATAGCAGGTGGTTAAATAGAAATTCGCTGATCAGCTGACCCTGTAGGAGCAAACGTATGCCAAAAATGTACGCAGAATGAGCTTTTCAGTGAAGAGCTGCCAGGCAAATTTTAGCTAGTTTTACTTGTAACTGGGGTTGGAAACTCTTTTCAGGATCAGTACTGGGCTCAAAACATGCAGCCCTGAGGTCTCTCATGATAGCAGGTGGTTAAATAGAAATTCGCTGCTCAGCTGACCCTGTAGGAGCAACCGTATGCCAAAAATGTAAGCAGAATGAGCTTTTCAGTGAATAGCAGCCAGGCACATTTTGGCTAGTTTTACTTGTAAGTGGGGTTTGAAACGCTTTTCAGGATCAGTACTGGGCTAAAAACATGCAGCCCTGAGGTCTCTCATGATAGCAGGTGGTTAAATAGAAATTCGCTGCTCAGCTGACCCTGTAGGAGCAACCGTGTGCCAAAAATGTAAGCAGAATGAGCTTTTCAGTGAATAGCAGCCAGGCACATTTTTAGCTAGTTTTACTTGTAAGTGGAGTTGGAAACGCTTTTCAGGATCAGTACTGGGCTCAAAACATGCAGCCCTGAGGTCTCTCATGATAGCAGGTGGTTAAATAGAAATTCGCTGCTCAGCTGACCCTGTAGGAGCAACCGTATGCCAAAAATGTAAGCAGAATGAGCTTTTCAGTGAAAAGCAGCCAGGCACATTTTAGCTAGTTTTACTTGTAAGTGAGGTTGGAAACGCTTTTCGGGCTCAGTACTGGGCTCACAACATGCAGCCTTGAGGTCTCTCATGATAGCAGGTGGTTAAATAGAAATTCGCTGATCAGCTGACCCTGTAGGAGCAAACGTATGCCAAAAATTTACGCAGAATGAGCTTTTCAGTGAAGAGCAGCCAGGCAAATTTTAGCTAGTTTTACTTGTAAGTGGAGTTGGAAACGCTTTTCAGGATCAGTACTGGGCTCAAAACATGCAGCCCTGAGGTCTCTCATGATAGCAGGTGGTTAAATAGAAATTCGCTGCTCAGCTGACCCGGCAGGAGCAAATGTATGCCAAAAATGTACGCAGAATGAGCTTTTCAGTGAAGAGCAGCCAGGCAAATTTTAGCTAGTTTTACTTGTAAGTGGAGTTGGAAACGCTTTTCAGGCTCAGTACTCGGCTCAAAACATGCAGCCTTAAGGTCTCTCATGATAGCAGGTGGTTAAGTAGAAATTTGCCACTTGGCTGACCCAGCAGGAGCAAACATATGCCAAAAATGTACACAGAATGAGCTTTTCAGTGAATAGCAGCCAGGCACATTTTAGCTAGTTTTCCTGTTAAGTGGGGTTGGAAACGCTTTTCAGGATCAGTACTCGGCTCAAAACATGCAGCCCTGAGGTCTCTCATGATAGCAGGTGGTTAAATAGAAATTCGCTGCTCAGCTGACCCTGTAGGAGCAACCGTATGCCAAAAATGTAAGCAGAATGAGCTTTTCAGTGAATAGCAGCCAGGCACATTTTAGCTAGTTTTACCTGTAAGTGGGGTTGGAAACGCTTTTCAGGATCAGTACTGGGCTCAAAACATGCAGCCCTGAGGTCTCTCATGATAGCAGGTGGTTAAATAGAAATTCGCAGCTCAGCTGACCCTGTAGGAGCAACCGTATGCTAAAAATGTAAGCAGAATGAGCTTTTCAGTGAAAAGCAGACAGGCACATTTTAGCTAGTTTTAATTGTAAGTGAGGTTGGAAACGCTTTTCGGGCTCAGTACTGGGCTCAAAACATGCAGCCTTGAGGTCTCTCATGATAGCAGGTGGTTAAATAGAAATTCGCTGATCAGCTGACCCTGTAGGAGCAAACGTATGCCAAAAATGTACGCAGAATGAGCTTTTCAGTGAAGAGCAGCCAGGCAAATTTTAGCTAGTTTTACGTGTAACTGGGGTTGGAAACTCTTTTCAGGATCAGTACTGGGCTCAAAACATGCAGCCCTGAGGTCTCTCATGATAGCAGGTGGTTAAATAGAAATTCGCTGCTCAGCTGACCCTGTAGGAGCAACCGTATGCCAAAAATGTAAGCAGAATGAGCTTTTCAGTGAATAGCAGCCAGGCACATTTTGGCTAGTTTTACTTGTAAGTGGGGTTGGAAACGCTTTTCAGGATCAGTACTGGGCTAAAAACATGCAGCCCTGAGGTCTCTCATGATAGCAGGTGGTTAAATAGAAATTCGCTGCTCAGCTGACCCTGTAGGAGCAACCGTATGCCAAAAATGTAAGCAGAATGAGCTTTTCAGTGAATAGCAGCCAGGCACATTTTGGCTAGTTTTACTTGTAAGTGGGGTTGGAAACGCTTTTCAGGATCAGTACTGGGCTAAAAACATGCAGCCCTGAGGTCTCTCATGATAGCAGGTGGTTAAATAGAAATTCGCTGCTCAGCTGACCCTGTAGGAGCAACCGTGTGCCAAAAATGTAAGCAGAATGAGCTTTTCAGTGAATAGCAGCCAGGCAAATTTTAGCTAGTTTTACTTGTAAGTGGAGTTGGAAACGCTTTTCAGGCTCAGTACTCGATCAAAACATGCAGCCTTAAGGTCTCTCATGATAGCAGGTGGTTAAGTAGAAATTTGCCACTTGGCTGACCCAGCAGGAGCAAACATATGCCAAAAATGTACACAGAATGAGCTTTTCAGTGAATAGCAGCCAGGCACATTTTAGCTAGTTTTCCTGTTAAGTGGGGTTGGAAACGCTTTTCAGGATCAGTACTCGGCTCAAAACATGCAGCCCTGAGGTCTCTCATGATAGCAGGTGGTTAAATAGAAATTCGCTGCTCAGCTGACCCTGTAGGAGCAACCGTATGCCAAAAATGTAAGCAGAATGAGCTTTTCAGTGAATAGCAGCCAGGCACATTTTAGCTAGTTTTACTTGTAAGTGGGGTTGGAAACGCTTTTCAGGATCAGTACTGGGCTCAAAACATGCAGCCCTGAGGTCTCTCATGATAGCAGGTGGTTAAATAGAAATTCGCTGCTCAGCTGACCCTGTAGGAGCAACCGCATGCTAAAAATGTAAGCAGAATGAGCTTTTCAGTGAAAAGCAGACAGGCACATTTTAGCTAGTTTTAATTGTAAGTGAGGTTGGAAACGCTTTTCGGGCTCAGTACTGGGCTCAAAACATGCAGCCTTGAGGTCTCTCATGATAGCAGGTGGTTAAATAGAAATTCGCTGATCAGCTGACCCTGTAGGAGCAAACGTATGCCAAAAATGTACGCAGAATGAGCTTTTCAGTGAAGAGCAGCCAGGCAAATTTTAGCTAGTTTTACTTGTAACTGGGGTTGGAAACTCTTTTCAGGATCAGTACTGGGCTCAAAACATGCAGCCCTGAGGTCTCTCATGATAGCAGGTGGTTAAATAGAAATTCGCTGCTCAGCTGACCCTGTAGGAGCAACCGTATGCCAAAAATGTAAGCAGAATGAGCTTTTCAGTGAATAGCAGCCAGGCACATTTTGGCTAGTTTTACTTGTAAGTGGGGTTTGAAACGCTTTTCAGGATCAGTACTGGGCTAAAAACATGCAGCCCTGAGGTCTCTCATGATAGCAGGTGGTTAAATAGAAATTCGCTGCTCAGCTGACCCTGTAGGAGCAACCGTGTGCCAAAAATGTAAGCAGAATGAGCTTTTCAGTGAATAGCAGCCAGGCACATTTTTAGCTAGTTTTACTTGTAAGTGGAGTTGGAAACGCTTTTCAGGATCAGTACTGGGCTCAAAATATGCAGCCCTGAGGTCTCTCATGATAGCAGGTGGTTAAATAGAAATTCGCTGCTCAGCTGACCCTGTAGGAGCAACCGTATGCCAAAAATGTAAGCAGAATGAGCTTTTCAGTGAATAGCAGCCAGGCACATTTTAGCTAGTTTTACTTGTAAGTGGGGTTGGAAACGCTTTTCAGGATCAGTACTGGGCTCAAAACATGCAGCCCTGAGGTCTCTCATGATAGCAGGTGGTTAAATAGAAATTCGCTGCTCAGCTGACCCTGTAGGAGCAACCGTATGCCAAAAATGTAAGCAGAATGAGCTTTTCAGTGAAAAGCAGCCAGGCACATTTTAGCTAGTTTTACTTGTAAGTGAGGTTGGAAACGCTTTTCGGGCTCAGTACTGGGCTCACAACATGCAGCCTTGAGGTCTCTCATGATAGCAGGTGGTTAAATAGAAATTCGCTGATCAGCTGACCCTGTAGGAGCAAACGTATGCCAAAAATTTACGCAGAATGAGCTTTTCAGTGAAGAGCAGCCAGGCAAATTTTAGCTAGTTTTACTTGTAAGTGGAGTTGGAAACGCTTTTCAGGATCAGTACTGGGCTCAAAACATGCAGCCCTGAGGTCTCTCATGATAGCAGGTGGTTAAATAGAAATTCGCTGCTCAGCTGACCCGGCAGGAGCAAATGTATGCCAAAAATGTAGGCAGAATGAGCTTTTCAGTGAAGAGCAGCCAGGCAAATTTTAGCTAGTTTTATCTGTTAAGTGGGGTTGGAAACGCTTTTCAGGATCAGTACTCGGCTCAAAACATGCAGCCCTGAGGTCTCTCATGATAGCAGGTGGTTAAATAGAAATTCGCTGCTCAGCTGACCCTGTAGGAGCAACCGTATGCCAAAAATGTACACAGAATGAGCTTTTCAGTGAATAGCAGCCAGGCACATTTTAGCTAGTTTTCCTGTTAAGTGGGGTTGGAAACGCTTTTCAGGATCAGTACTCGGCTCAAAACATGCAGCCCTGAGGTCTCTCATGATAGCAGGTGGTTAAATAGAAATTCGCTGCTCAGCTGACCCTGTAGGAGCAACCGTATGCCAAAAATGTAAGCAGAATGAGCTTTTCAGTGAATAGCAGCCAGGCACATTTTAGCTAGTTTTACCTGTAAGTGGGGTTGGAAACGCTTTTCAGGATCAGTACTGGGCTCAAAACATGCAGCCCTGAGGTCTCTCATGATAGCAGGTGGTTAAATAGAAATTCGCAGCTCAGCTGACCCTGTAGGAGCAACCGTATGCTAAAAATGTAAGCAGAATGAGCTTTTCAGTGAAAAGCAGACAGGCACATTTTAGCTAGTTTTAATTGTAAGTGAGGTTGGAAACGCTTTTCGGGCTCAGTACTGGGCTCAAAACATGCAGCCTTGAGGTCTCTCATGATAGCAGGTGGTTAAATAGAAATTCGCTGATCAGCTGACCCTGTAGGAGCAAACGTATGCCAAAAATGTACGCAGAATGAGCTTTTCAGTGAAGAGCAGCCAGGCAAATTTTAGCTAGTTTTACTTGTAACTGGGGTTGAACTCTTTTCAGGATCAGTACTGGGCTCAAAACATGCAGCCCTGAGGTCTCTCATGATAGCAGGTGGTTAAATAGAAATTCGCTGCTCAGCTGACCCTGTAGGAGCAACCGTATGCCAAAAATGTAAGCAGAATGAGCTTTTCAGTGAATAGCAGCCAGGCACATTTTGGCTAGTTTTACTTGTAAGTGGGGTTGGAAACGCTTTTCAGGATCAGTACTCGGCTAAAAACATGCAGCCCTGAGGTCTCTCATGATAGCAGGTGGTTAAATAGAAATTCGCTGCTCAGCTGACCCTGTAGGAGCAACCGTGTGCCAAAAATGTAAGCAGAATGAGCTTTTCAGTGAATAGCAGCCAGGCACATTTTAGCTAGTTTTACTTGTAAGTGGAGTTGGAAACGCTTTTCAGGATCAGTACTGGGCTCAAAACATGCAGCCCTGAGGTCTCTCATGATAGCAGGTGGTTAAATAGAAATTCGCTGCTCAGCTGTCCCTGTAGGAGCAACCGTATGCCAAAAATGTAAGCGGAATGAGCTTTTCAGTGAATAGCAGCCAGGCACATTTTAGCTAGTTTTACTTGTAAGTGGGGTTGGAAACGCTTTTCAGGATCAGTACTGGGCTCAAAACATGCAGCCCTGAGGTCTCTCATGATAGCAGGTGGTTAAATAGAAATTCGCTGCTCAGCTGACCCTGTAGGAGCAACCGTATGCCAAAAATGTAAGCAGAATGAGCTTTTCAGTGAAAAGCAGCCAGGCACATTTTAGCTAGTTTTACTTGTAAGTGGGGTTGGAAACGCTTTTCAGGATCAGTACTGGGCTCAAAACATGCAGCCCTGAGGTCTCTCATGATAGCAGGTGGTTAAATAGAAATTCGCTGCTCAGCTGACCCTGTAGGAGCAACCGTATGCTAAAAATGTAAGCAGAATGAGCTTTTCAGTGAAAAGCAGACAGGCACATTTTAGCTAGTTTTAATTGTAAGTGAGGTTGGAAACGCTTTTCGGGCTCAGTACTGGGCTCAAAACATGCAGCCTTGAGGTCTCTCATGATAGCAGGTGGTTAAATAGAAATTCGCTGATCAGCTGACCCTGTAGGAGCAAACGTATGCCAAAAATGTACGCAGAATGAGCTTTTCAGTGAAGAGCAGCCAGGCAAATTTTAGCTAGTTTTACTTGTAACTGGGGTTGGAAACTCTTTTCAGGATCAGTACTGGGCTCAAAACATGCAGCCCTGAGGTCTCTCATGATAGCAGGTGGTTAAATAGAAATTCGCTGCTCAGCTGACCCTGTAGGAGCAACCGTGTGCCAAAAATGTAAGCAGAATGAGCTTTTCAGTGAATAGCAGCCAGGCACATTTTAGCTAGTTTTACTTGTAAGTGGAGTTGGAAACGCTTTTCAGGATCAGTACTGGGCTCAAAACATGCAGCCCTGAGGTCTCTCATGATAGCAGGTGGTTAAATAGAAATTCGCTGCTCAGCTGACCCTGTAGGAGCAAACGTATGCCAAAAATGTAAGCAGAATGAGCTTTTCAGTGAATAGCAGCCAGGCACATTTTAGCTAGTTTTACTTGTAACTGGGGTTGGAAACTCTTTTCAGGATCAGTACTGGGCTCAAAACATGCAGCCCTGAGGTCTCTCATGATAGCAGGTGGTTAAATAGAAATTCGCTGCTCAGCTGACCCTGTAGGAGCAACCGTATGCCAAAAATGTAAGCAGAATGAGCTTTTCAGTGAATAGCAGCCAGGCACATTTTGGCTAGTTTTACTTGTAAGTGGGGTTGGAAACGCTTTTCAGGATCAGTACTGGGCTAAAAACATGCAGCCCTGAGGTCTCTCATGATAGCAGGTGGTTAAATAGAAATTCGCTGCTCAGCTGACCCTGTAGGAGCAACCGTGTGCCAAAAATGTAAGCAGAATGAGCTTTTCAGTGAATAGCAGCCAGGCACATTTTGGCTAGTTTTACTTGTAAGTGGGGTTGGAAACGCTTTTCAGGATCAGTACTGGGCTAAAAACATGCAGCCCTGAGGTCTCTCATGATAGCAGGTGGTTAAATAGAAATTCGCTGCTCAGCTGACCCTGTAGGAGCAACCGTGTGCCAAAAATGTAAGCAGAATGAGCTTTTCAGTGAACAGCAGCCAGGCACATTTTGGCTAGTTTTACTTGTAAGTGGGGTTGGAAACGCTTTTCAGGATCAGTACTGGGCTAAAAACATGCAGCCCTGAGGTCTCTCATGATAGCAGGTGGTTAAATAGAAATTCGCTGCTCAGCTGACCCTGTAGGAGCAACCGTATGCCAAAAATGTAAGCAGAATGAGCTTTTCAGTGAAAAGCAGCCAGGCACATTTTAGCTAGTTTTACTTGTAAGTGAGGTTGGAAACGCTTTTCGGGCTCAGTACTGGGCTCACAACATGCAGCCTTGAGGTCTCTCATGATAGCAGGTGGTTAAATAGAAATTCGCTGATCAGCTGACCCTGTAGGAGCAAACGTATGCCAAAAATGTACGCAGAATGAGCTTTTCAGTGAAGAGCAGCCAGGCAAATTTTAGCTAGTTTTACTTGTAAGTGGAGTTGGAAACGCTTTTCAGGCTCAGTACTGGGCTCAAAACATGCAGCCTTGAGGTCTCTCATGATAGCAGGTGGTTAAATAGAAATTCGCTGCTAGGCTGACCCTGTAGGAGCAAGCGTATGCCAAAAATGTAAGCAGAATGCGCTTTTCAGTGAATAGCAGCCAGGCACATTTTAGCTAGTTTTACTTGTAAGTGGGGTTTGAAACTCTTTTCAGGATCAGTACTGGGCTCAAAACATGCAGCCCTGAGGTCTCTCATGATAGCAGGTGGTTAAGTAGAAATTTGCCACTTGGCTGACCCAGCAGGAGCAAACGTATTCCAAAAATGTACGCAGAATGAGCTTTTTAGTGAAGAGCAGCCACGCACATTTTAGCTAGTTTTCCTTGTAAGTGGAGTTGGAAACGCTTTTCAGGATCAGTACTGGGCTCAAAACATGCAGCCCTGAGGTCTCTCATGATAGCAGGTGGTTAAATAGAAATTCGCTGCTCAGCTGACCCGGCAGGAGCAAATGTATGCCAAAAATGTACGCAGAATGAGCTTTTCAGTGAAGAGCAGCCAGGCATATTTTAGCTAGTTTTACTTGTAAGTGGAGTTGGAAACGCTTTTCAGGCTCAGTACTCGGCTCAAAACATGCAGCCTTAAGGTCTCTCATGATAGCAGGTGGTTAAGTAGAAATTTGCCACTTGGCTGACCCAGCAGGAGCAAACATATGCCAAAAATGTACACAGAATGAGCTTTTCAGTGAATAGCAGCCAGGCACATTTTAGCTAGTTTTCCTGTTAAGTGGGGTTGGAAACGCTTTTCAGGATCAGTACTCGGCTCAAAACATGCAGCCCTGAGGTCTCTCATGATAGCAGGTGGTTAAATAGAAATTCGCTGCTCAGCTGACCCTGTAGGAGCAACCGTATGCCAAAAATGTAGGCAGAATGAGCTTTTCAGTGAATAGCAGCCAGGCACATTTTAGCTAGTTTTACTTGTAAGTGGGGTTGGAAACGCTTTTCAGGATCAGTACTGGGCTCAAAACATGCAGCCCTGAGGTCTCTCATGATAGCAGGTGGTTAAATAGAAATTCGCTGCTCAGCTGACCCTGTAGGAGCAACCGTATGCTAAAAATGTAAGCAGAATGAGCTTTTCAGTGAAAAGCAGACAGGCACATTTTAGCTAGTTTTAATTGTAAGTGAGGTTGGAAACGCTTTTCGGGCTCAGTACTGGGCTCGAAACATGCAGCCTTGAGGTCTCTCATGATAGCAGGTGGTTAAATAGAAATTCGCTGATCAGCTGACCCTGTAGGAGCAAACGTATGCCAAAAATGTACGCAGAATGAGCTTTTCAGTGAAGAGCAGCCAGGCAAATTTTAGCTAGTTTTACTTGTAACTGGGGTTGGAAACTCTTTTCAGGATCAGTACTGGGCTCAAAACATGCAGCCCTGAGGTCTCTCATGATAGCAGGTGGTTAAATAGAAATTCGCTGCTCAGCTGACCCTGTAGGAGCAACCGTATGCCAAAAATGTAAGCAGAATGAGCTTTTCAGTGAATAGCAGCCAGGCACATTTTGGCTAGTTTTACTTGTAAGTGGGGTTGGAAACGCTTTTCAGGATCAGTACTGGGCTAAAAACATGCAGCCCTGAGGTCTCTCATGATAGCAGGTGGTTAAATAGAAATTCGCTGCTCAGCTGACCCTGTAGGAGCAACCGTGTGCCAAAAATGTAAGCAGAATGAGCTTTTCAGTGAATAGCAGCCAGGCACATTTTAGCTAGTTTTACTTGTAAGTGGAGTTGGAAACGCTTTTCAGGATCAGTACTGGGCTCAAAACATGCAGCCCTGAGGTCTCTCATGATAGCAGGTGGTTAAATAGAAATTCGCTGCTCAGCTGACCCTGTAGGAGCAACCGTATGCCAAAAATGTAAGCAGAATGAGCTTTTCAGTGAATAGCAGCCAGGCACATTTTAGCTAGTTTTACTTGTAAGTGGGGTTGGAAACGCTTTTCAGGATCAGTACTGGGCTCAAAACATGCAGCCCTGAGGTCTCTCATGATAGCAGGTGGTTAAATAGAAATTCGCTGCTCAGCTGACCCTGTAGGAGCAACCGTATGCCAAAAATGTAAGCAGAATGAGCTTTTCAGTGAAAAGCAGCCAGGCACATTTTAGCTAGTTTTACTTGTAAGTGAGGTTGGAAACGCTTTTCGGGCTCAGTACTGGGCTCACAACATGCAGCCTTGAGGTCTCTCATGATAGCAGGTGGTTAAATAGAAATTCGCTGATCAGCTGACCCTGTAGGAGCAAACGTATGCCAAACATTTACGCAGAATGAGCTTTTCAGTGAAGAGCAGCCAGGCAAATTTTAGCTAGTTTTACTTGTAAGTGGAGTTGGAAACGCTTTTCAGGCTCAGTACTGGGCTCAAAACATGCAGCCTTGAGGTCTCTCATGATAGCAGGTGGTTAAATAGAAATTCGCTGCTAGGCTGAACCTGTAGGAGCAAACGTATGCCAAAAATGTAAGCAGAATGCGCTTTTCAGTGAATAGCAGCCAGGCACATTTTAGCTAGTTTTACTTGTAAGTGGGGTTTGAAACTCTTTTCAGGATCAGTACTGGGCTCAAAACATGCAGCCCTGAGGTCTCTCATGATAGCAGGTGGTTAAGTAGAAATTTGCCACTTGGCTGACCCAGCAGGAGCAAACGTATTCCAAAAATGTACGCAGAATGAGCTTTTTAGTGAAGAGCAGCCACGCACATTTTAGCTAGTTTTCCTTGTAAGTGGAGTTGGAAACGCTTTTCAGGATCAGTACTGGGCTCAAAACATGCAGCCCTGAGGTCTCTCATGATAGCAGGTGGTTAAATAGAAATTCGCTGCTCAGCTGACCCGGCAGGAGCAAATGTATGCCAAAAATGTACGCAGAATGAGCTTTTCAGTGAAGAGCAGCCAGGCAAATTTTAGCTAGTTTTACTTGTAAGTGGAGTTGGAAACGCTTTTCAGGCTCAGTACTGGGCTCAAAACATGCAGCCTTGAGGTCTCTCATGATAGCAGGTGGTTAAATAGAAATTCGCTGCTAGGCTGACCCTGTAGGAGCAAACGTATGCCAAAAATGTAAGCAGAATGAGCTTTTCAGTGAATAGCAGCCAGGCACATTTTAGCTAGTTTTACTTGTAAGTGGGGTTTGAAACTCTTTTCAGGATCAGTACTGGGCTCAAAACATGCAGCCCTGAGGTCTCTCATGATAGCAGGTGGTTAAGTAGAAATTTGCCACTAGGCTGACCCAGCAGGAGCAAACGTATTCCAAAAATGTACGCAGAATGAGCTTTTTAGTGAAGAGCAGCCACGCACATTTTAGCTAGTTTTCCTTGTAAGTGGAGTTGGAAACGCTTTTCAGGATCAGTACTGGGCTCAAAACATGCAGCCCTGAGGTCTCTCATGATAGCAGGTGGTTAAATAGAAATTCGCTGCTCAGCTGACCCGGCAGGAGCAAATGTATGCCAAAAATGTACGCAGAATGAGCTTTTCAGTGAAGAGCAGCCAGGCAAATTTTAGCTAGTTTTACTTGTAAGTGGAGTTGGAAACGCTTTTCAGGCTCAGTACTCGGCTCAAAACATGCAGCCTTAAGGTCTCTCATGATAGCAGGTGGTTAAGTAGAAATTTGCCACTTGGCTGACCCAGCAGGAGCAAACATATGCCAAAAATGTACACAGAATGAGCTTTTCAGTGAATAGCAGCCAGGCACATTTTAGCTAGTTTTCCTGTTAAGTGGGGTTGGAAACGCTTTTCAGGATCAGTACTCGGCTCAAAACATGCAGCCCTGAGGTCTCTCATGATAGCAGGTGGTTAAATAGAAATTCGCTGCTCAGCTGACCCTGTAGGAGCAACCGTATGCCAAAAATGTAAGCAGAATGAGCTTTTCAGTGAATAGCAGCCAGGCACATTTTAGCTAGTTTTACTTGTAAGTGGGGTTGGAAACGCTTTTCAGGATCAGTACTGGGCTCAAAACATGCAGCCCTGAGGTCTCTCATGATAGCAGGTGGTTAAATAGAAATTCGCTGCTCAGCTGACCCTGTAGGAGCAACCGTATGCTAAAAATGTAAGCAGAATGAGCTTTTCAGTGAAAAGCAGACAGGCACATTTTAGCTAGTTTTAATTGTAAGTGAGGTTGGAAACGCTTTTCGGGCTCAGTACTGGGCTCAAAACATGCAGCCTTGAGGTCTCTCATGATAGCAGGTGGTTAAATAGAAATTCGCTGATCAGCTGACCCTGTAGGAGCAAACGTATGCCAAAAATGTACGCAGAATTCAGTGAAGATCAGCCAGGCAAATTTTAGCTAGTTTTACTTGTAACTGGGGTTGGAAACTCTTTTCAGGATCAGTACTGGGCTTAAAACATGCAGCCCTGAGGTCTCTCATGATAGCAGGTGGTTAAATAGAAATTCGCTGCTCAGCTGACCCTGTAGGAGCAACCGTATGCCAAAAATGTAAGCAGAATGAGCTTTTCAGTGAATAGCAGCCAGGCACATTTTGGCTAGTTTTACTTGTAAGTGGGGTTGGAAACGCTTTTCAGGATCAGTACTGGGCTAAAAACATGCAGCCCTGAGGTCTCTCATGATAGCAGGTGGTTAAATAGAAATTCGCTGCTCAGCTGACCCTGTAGGAGCAACCGTGTGCCAAAAATGTAAGCAGAATGAGCTTTTCAGTGAATAGCAGCCAGGCACATTTTAGCTAGTTTTACTTGTAAGTGGAGTTGGAAACGCTTTTCAGGATCAGTACTGGGCTCAAAACATGCAGCCCTGAGGTCTCTCATGATAGCAGGTGGTTAAATAGAAATTCGCTGCTCAGCTGACCCTGTAGGAGCAACCGTATGCCAAAAATGTAAGCAGAATGAGCTTTTCAGTGAATAGCAGCCAGGCACATTTTAGCTAGTTTTACTTGTAAGTGGGGTTGGAAACGCTTTTCAGGATCAGTACTGGGCTCAAAACATGCAGCCCTGAGGTCTCTCATGATAGCAGGTGGTTAAATAGAAATTCGCTGCTCAGCTGACCCTGTAGGAGCAACCGTATGCCAAAAATGTAAGCAGAATGAGCTTTTCAGTGAAAAGCAGCCAGGCACATTTTAGCTAGTTTTACTTGTAAGTGAGGTTGGAAACGCTTTTCGGGCTCAGTACTGGGCTCACAACATGCAGCCTTGAGGTCTCTCATGATAGCAGGTGGTTAAATAGAAATTCGCTGATCAGCTGACCCTGTAGGAGCAAACGTATGCCAAAAATTTACGCAGAATGAGCTTTTCAGTGAAGAGCAGCCAGGCAAATTTTAGCTAGTTTTACTTGTAAGTGGGGTTGGAAACGCTTTTCAGGCTCAGTACTGGGCTCAAAACATGCAGCCTTGAGGTCTCTCATGATAGCAGGTGGTTAAATAGAAATTCGCTGCTAGGCTGACCCTGTAGGAGCAAACGTATGCCAAAAATGTAAGCAGAATGAGCTTTTCAGTGAATAGCAGCCAGGCACATTTTAGCTAGTTTTACTTGTAAGTGGGGTTTGAAACTCTTTTCAGGATCAGTACTGGGCTCAAAACATGCAGCCCTGAGGTCTCTCATGATAGCAGGTGGTTAAGTAGAAATTTGCCACTTGGCTGACCCAGCAGGAGCAAACGTATTCCAAAAATGTACGCAGAATGAGCTTTTTAGTGAAGAGCAGCCACGCACATTTTAGCTAGTTTTCCTTGTAAGTGGAGTTGGAAACGCTTTTCAGGATCAGTACTGGGCTCAAAACATGCAGCCCTGAGGTCTCTCATGATAGCAGGTGGTTAAATAGAAATTCGCTGCTCAGCTGACCCGGCAGGAGCAAATGTATGCCAAAAATGTACGCAGAATGAGCTTTTCAGTGAAGAGCAGCCAGGCAAATTTTAGCTAGTTTTACTTGTAAGTGGAGTTGGAAACGCTTTTCAGGCTCAGTACTCGGCTCAAAACATGCAGCCTTAAGGTCTCTCATGATAGCAGGTGGTTAAGTAGAAATTTGCCACTTGGCTGACCCAGCAGGAGCAAACATATGCCAAAAATGTACACAGAATGAGCTTTTCAGTGAATAGCAGCCAGGCACATTTTAGCTAGTTTTCCTGTTAAGTGGGGTTGGAAACGCTTTTCAGGATCAGTACTCGGCTCAAAACATGCAGCCCTGAGGTCTCTCATGATAGCAGGTGGTTAAATAGAAATTCGCTGCTCAGCTGACCCTGTAGGAGCAACCGCATGCCAAAAATGTAAGCAGAATGAGCTTTTCAGTGAATAGCAGCCAGGCACATTTTAGCTAGTTTTACTTGTAAGTGGGGTTGGAAACGCTTTTCAGGATCAGTACTGGGCTCAAAACATGCAGCCCTGAGGTCTCTCATGATAGCAGGTGGTTAAATAGAAATTCGCTGCTCAGCTGACCCTGTAGGAGCAACCGTATGCTAAAAATGTAAGCAGAATGAGCTTTTCAGTGAAAAGCAGACAGGCACATTTTAGCTAGTTTTAATTGTAAGTGAGGTTGGAAACGCTTTTCGGGCTCAGTACTGGGCTCAAAACATGCAGCCTTGAGGTCTCTCATGATAGCAGGTGGTTAAATAGAAATTCGCTGATCAGCTGACCCTGTAGGAGCAAACGTATGCCAAAAATGTACGCAGAATGAGCTTTTCAGTGAAGAGCTGCCAGGCAAATTTTAGCTAGTTTTACTTGTAACTGGGGTTGGAAACTCTTTTCAGGATCAGTACTGGGCTCAAAACATGCAGCCCTGAGGTCTCTCATGATAGCAGGTGGTTAAATAGAAATTCGCTGCTCAGCTGACCCTGTAGGAGCAACCGTATGCCAAAAATGTAAGCAGAATGAGCTTTTCAGTGAATAGCAGCCAGGCACATTTTGGCTAGTTTTACTTGTAAGTGGGGTTTGAAACGCTTTTCAGGATCAGTACTGGGCTAAAAACATGCAGCCCTGAGGTCTCTCATGATAGCAGGTGGTTAAATAGAAATTCGCTGCTCAGCTGACCCTGTAGGACCAACCGTGTGCCAAAAATGTAAGCAGAATGAGCTTTTCAGTGAATAGCAGCCAGGCACATTTTTAGCTAGTTTTACTTGTAAGTGGAGTTGGAAACGCTTTTCAGGATCAGTACTGGGCTCAAAACATGCAGCCCTGAGGTCTCTCATGATAGCAGGTGGTTAAATAGAAATTCGCTGCTCAGCTGACCCTGTAGGAGCAACCGTATGCCAAAAATGTAAGCAGAATGAGCTTTTCAGTGAAAAGCAGCCAGGCACATTTTAGCTAGTTTTACTTGTAAGTGAGGTTGGAAACGCTTTTCGGGCTCAGTACTGGGCTCACAACATGCAGCCTTGAGGTCTCTCATGATAGCAGGTGGTTAAATAGAAATTCGCTGATCAGCTGACCCTGTAGGAGCAAACGTATGCCAAAAATTTACGCAGAATGAGCTTTTCAGTGAAGAGCAGCCAGGCAAATTTTAGCTAGTTTTACTTGTAAGTGGAGTTGGAAACGCTTTTCAGGATCAGTACTGGGCTCAAAACATGCAGCCCTGAGGTCTCTCATGATAGCAGGTGGTTAAATAGAAATTCGCTGCTCAGCTGACCCGGCAGGAGCAAATGTATGCCAAAAATGTACGCAGAATGAGCTTTTCAGTGAAGAGCAGCCAGGCAAATTTTAGCTAGTTTTACTTGTAAGTGGAGTTGGAAACGCTTTTCAGGCTCAGTACTCGGCTCAAAACATGCAGCCTTAAGGTCTCTCATGATAGCAGGTGGTTAAGTAGAAATTTGCCACTTGGCTGACCCAGCAGGAGCAAACATATGCCAAAAATGTACACAGAATGAGCTTTTCAGTGAATAGCAGCCAGGCACATTTTAGCTAGTTTTCCTGTTAAGTGGGGTTGGAAACGCTTTTCAGGATCAGTACTCGGCTCAAAACATGCAGCCCTGAGGTCTCTCATGATAGCAGGTGGTTAAATAGAAATTCGCTGCTCAGCTGACCCTGTAGGAGCAACCGTATGCCAAAAATGTAAGCAGAATGAGCTTTTCAGTGAATAGCAGCCAGGCACATTTTAGCTAGTTTTACCTGTAAGTGGGGTTGGAAACGCTTTTCAGGATCAGTACTGGGCTCAAAACATGCAGCCCTGAGGTCTCCCATGATAGCAGGTGGTTAAATAGAAATTCGCAGCTCAGCTGACCCTGTAGGAGCAACCGTATGCTAAAAATGTAAGCAGAATGAGCTTTTCAGTGAAAAGCAGACAGGCACATTTTAGCTAGTTTTAATTGTAAGTGAGGTTGGAAACGCTTTTCGGGCTCAGTACTGGGCTCAAAACATGCAGCCTTGAGGTCTCTCATGATAGCAGGTGGTTAAATAGAAATTCGCTGATCAGCTGACCCTGTAGGAGCAAACGTATGCCAAAAATGTACGCAGAATGAGCTTTTCAGTGAAGAGCAGCCAGGCAAATTTTAGCTAGTTTTACGTGTAACTGGGGTTGGAAACTCTTTTCAGGATCAGTACTGGGCTCAAAACATGCAGCCCTGAGGTCTCTCATGATAGCAGGTGGTTAAATAGAAATTCGCTGCTCAGCTGACCCTGTAGGAGCAACCGTATGCCAAAAATGTAAGCAGAATGAGCTTTTCAGTGAATAGCAGCCAGGCACATTTTGGCTAGTTTTACTTGTAAGTGGGGTTGGAAACGCTTTTCAGGATCAGTACTGGGCTAAAAACATGCAGCCCTGAGGTCTCTCATGATAGCAGGTGGTTAAATAGAAATTCGCTGCTCAGCTGACCCTGTAGGAGCAACCGTATGCCAAAAATGTAAGCAGAATGAGCTTTTCAGTGAATAGCAGCCAGGCACATTTTGGCTAGTTTTACTTGTAAGTGGGGTTGGAAACGCTTTACAGGATCAGTACTGGGCTAAAAACATGCAGCCCTGAGGTCTCTCATGATAGCAGGTGGTTAAATAGAAATTCGCTGCTCAGCTGACCCTGTAGGAGCAACCGTGTGCCAAAAATGTAAGCAGAATGAGCTTTTCAGTGAATAGCAGCCAGGCAAATTTTAGCTAGTTTTACTTGTAAGTGGAGTTGGAAACGCTTTTCAGGCTCAGTACTCGATCAAAACATGCAGCCTTAAGGTCTCTCATGATAGCAGGTGGTTAAGTAGAAATTTGCCACTTGGCTGACCCAGCAGGAGCAAACATATGCCAAAAATGTACACAGAATGAGCTTTTCAGTGAATAGCAGCCAGGCACATTTTAGCTAGTTTTCCTGTTAAGTGGGGTTGGAAACGCTTTTCAGGATCAGTACTCGGCTCAAAACATGCAGCCCTGAGGTCTCTCATGATAGCAGGTGGTTAAATAGAAATTCGCTGCTCAGCTGACCCTGTAGGAGCAACCGTATGCCAAAAATGTAAGCAGAATGAGCTTTTCAGTGAATAGCAGCCAGGCACATTTTAGCTAGTTTTACTTGTAAGTGGGGTTGGAAACGCTTTTCAGGATCAGTACTGGGCTCAAAACATGCAGCCCTGAGGTCTCTCATGATAGCAGGTGGTTAAATAGAAATTCGCTGCTCAGCTGACCCTGTAGGAGCAACCGCATGCTAAAAATGTAAGCAGAATGAGCTTTTCAGTGAAAAGCAGACAGGCACATTTTAGCTAGTTTTAATTGTAAGTGAGGTTGGAAACGCTTTTCGGGCTCAGTACTGGGCTCAAAACATGCAGCCTTGAGGTCTCTCATGATAGCAGGTGGTTAAATAGAAATTCGCTGATCAGCTGACCCTGTAGGAGCAAACGTATGCCAAAAATGTACGCAGAATGAGCTTTTCAGTGAAGAGCAGCCAGGCAAATTTTAGCTAGTTTTACTTGTAACTGGGGTTGGAAACTCTTTTCAGGATCAGTACTGGGCTCAAAACATGCAGCCCTGAGGTCTCTCATGATAGCAGGTGGTTAAATAGAAATTCGCTACTCAGCTGACCCTGTAGGAGCAACCGTATGCCAAAAATGTAAGCAGAATGAGCTTTTCAGTGAATAGCAGCCAGGCACATTTTGGCTAGTTTTACTTGTAAGTGGGGTTTGAAACGCTTTTCAGGATCAGTACTGGGCTAAAAACATGCAGCCCTGAGGTCTCTCATGATAGCAGGTGGTTAAATAGAAATTCGCTGCTCAGCTGACCCTGTAGGAGCAACCGTGTGCCAAAAATGTAAGCAGAATGAGCTTTTCAGTGAATAGCAGCCAGGCACATTTTTAGCTAGTTTTACTTGTAAGTGGAGTTGGAAACGCTTTTCAGGATCAGTACTGGGCTCAAAATATGCAGCCCTGAGGTCTCTCATGATAGCAGGTGGTTAAATAGAAATTCGCTGCTCAGCTGACCCTGTAGGAGCAACCGTATGCCAAAAATGTAAGCAGAATGAGCTTTTCAGTGAATAGCAGCCAGGCACATTTTAGCTAGTTTTACTTGTAAGTGGGGTTGGAAACGCTTTTCAGGATCAGTACTGGGCTCAAAACATGCAGCCCTGAGGTCTCTCATGATAGCAGGTGGTTAAATAGAAATTCGCTGCTCAGCTGACCCTGTAGGAGCAACCGTATGCCAAAAATGTAAGCAGAATGAGCTTTTCAGTGAAAAGCAGCCAGGCACATTTTAGCTAGTTTTACTTGTAAGTGAGGTTGGAAACGCTTTTCGGGCTCAGTACTGGGCTCACAACATGCAGCCTTGAGGTCTCTCATGATAGCAGGTGGTTAAATAGAAATTCGCTGATCAGCTGACCCTGTAGGAGCAAACGTATGCCAAAAATTTACGCAGAATGAGCTTTTCAGTGAAGAGCAGCCAGGCAAATTTTAGCTAGTTTTACTTGTAAGTGGAGTTGGAAACGCTTTTCAGGATCAGTACTGGGCTCAAAACATGCAGCCCTGAGGTCTCTCATGATAGCAGGTGGTTAAATAGAAATTCGCTGCTCAGCTGACCCGGCAGGAGCAAATGTATGCCAAAAATGTAGGCAGAATGAGCTTTTCAGTGAAGAGCAGCCAGGCAAATTTTAGCTAGTTTTATCTGTTAAGTGGGGTTGGAAACGCTTTTCAGGATCAGTACTCGGCTCAAAACATGCAGCCCTGAGGTCTCTCATGATAGCAGGTGGTTAAATAGAAATTCGCTGCTCAGCTGACCCTGTAGGAGCAACCGTATGCCAAAAATGTACACAGAATGAGCTTTTCAGTGAATAGCAGCCAGGCACATTTTAGCTAGTTTTCCTGTTAAGTGGGGTTGGAAACGCTTTTCAGGATCAGTACTCGGCTCAAAACATGCAGCCCTGAGGTCTCTCATGATAGCAGGTGGTTAAATAGAAATTCGCTGCTCAGCTGACCCTGTAGGAGCAACCGTATGCCAAAAATGTAAGCAGAATGAGCTTTTCAGTGAATAGCAGCCAGGCACATTTTAGCTAGTTTTACCTGTAAGTGGGGTTGGAAACGCTTTTCAGGATCAGTACTGGGCTCAAAACATGCAGCCCTGAGGTCTCTCATGATAGCAGGTGGTTAAATAGAAATTCGCAGCTCAGCTGACCCTGTAGGAGCAACCGTATGCTAAAAATGTAAGCAGAATGAGCTTTTCAGTGAAAAGCAGACAGGCACATTTTAGCTAGTTTTAATTGTAAGTGAGGTTGGAAACGCTTTTCGGGCTCAGTACTGGGCTCAAAACATGCAGCCTTGAGGTCTCTCATGATAGCAGGTGGTTAAATAGAAATTCGCTGATCAGCTGACCCTGTAGGAGCAAACGTATGCCAAAAATGTACGCAGAATGAGCTTTTCAGTGAAGAGCAGCCAGGCAAATTTTAGCTAGTTTTACTTGTAACTGGGGTTGAACTCTTTTCAGGATCAGTACTGGGCTCAAAACATGCAGCCCTGAGGTCTCTCATGATAGCAGGTGGTTAAATAGAAATTCGCTGCTCAGCTGACCCTGTAGGAGCAACCGTATGCCAAAAATGTAAGCAGAATGAGCTTTTCAGTGAATAGCAGCCAGGCACATTTTGGCTAGTTTTACTTGTAAGTGGGGTTGGAAACGCTTTTCAGGATCAGTACTGGGCTAAAAACATGCAGCCCTGAGGTCTCTCATGATAGCAGGTGGTTAAATAGAAATTCGCTGCTCAGCTGACCCTGTAGGAGCAACCGTGTGCCAAAAATGTAAGCAGAATGAGCTTTTCAGTGAATAGCAGCCAGGCACATTTTAGCTAGTTTTACTTGTAAGTGGAGTTGGAAACGCTTTTCAGGATCAGTACTGGGCTCAAAACATGCAGCCCTGAGGTCTCTCATGATAGCAGGTGGTTAAATAGAAATTCGCTGCTCAGCTGTCCCTGTAGGAGCAACCGTATGCCAAAAATGTAAGCGGAATGAGCTTTTCAGTGAATAGCAGCCAGGCACATTTTAGCTAGTTTTACTTGTAAGTGGGGTTGGAAACGCTTTTCAGGATCAGTACTGGGCTCAAAACATGCAGCCCTGAGGTCTCTCATGATAGCAGGTGGTTAAATAGAAATTCGCTGCTCAGCTGACCCTGTAGGAGCAACCGTATGCCAAAAATGTAAGCAGAATGAGCTTTTCAGTGAAAAGCAGCCAGGCACATTTTAGCTAGTTTTACTTGTAAGTGGGGTTGGAAACGCTTTTCAGGATCAGTACTGGGCTCAAAACATGCAGCCCTGAGGTCTCTCATGATAGCAGGTGGTTAAATAGAAATTCGCTGCTCAGCTGACCCTGTAGGAGCAACCGTATGCTAAAAATGTAAGCAGAATGAGCTTTTCAGTGAAAAGCAGACAGGCACATTTTAGCTAGTTTTAATTGTAAGTGAGGTTGGAAACGCTTTTCGGGCTCAGTACTGGGCTCAAAACATGCAGCCTTGAGGTCTCTCATGATAGCAGGTGGTTAAATAGAAATTCGCTGATCAGCTGACCCTGTAGGAGCAAACGTATGCCAAAAATGTACGCAGAATGAGCTTTTCAGTGAAGAGCAGCCAGGCAAATTTTAGCTAGTTTTACTTGTAACTGGGGTTGGAAACTCTTTTCAGGATCAGTACTGGGCTCAAAACATGCAGCCCTGAGGTCTCTCATGATAGCAGGTGGTTAAATAGAAATTCGCTGCTCAGCTGACCCTGTAGGAGCAACCGTGTGCCAAAAATGTAAGCAGAATGAGCTTTTCAGTGAATAGCAGCCAGGCACATTTTAGCTAGTTTTACTTGTAAGTGGAGTTGGAAACGCTTTTCAGGATCAGTACTGGGCTCAAAACATGCAGCCCTGAGGTCTCTCATGATAGCAGGTGGTTAAATAGAAATTCGCTGCTCAGCTGACCCTGTAGGAGCAAACGTATGCCAAAAATGTAAGCAGAATGAGCTTTTCAGTGAATAGCAGCCAGGCACATTTTAGCTAGTTTTACTTGTAACTGGGGTTGGAAACTCTTTTCAGGATCAGTACTGGGCTCAAAACATGCAGCCCTGAGGTCTCTCATGATAGCAGGTGGTTAAATAGAAATTCGCTGCTCAGCTGACCCTGTAGGAGCAACCGTATGCCAAAAATGTAAGCAGAATGAGCTTTTCAGTGAATAGCAGCCAGGCACATTTTGGCTAGTTTTACTTGTAAGTGGGGTTGGAAACGCTTTTCAGGATCAGTACTGGGCTAAAAACATGCAGCCCTGAGGTCTCTCATGATAGCAGGTGGTTAAATAGAAATTCGCTGCTCAGCTGACCCTGTAGGAGCAACCGTGTGCCAAAAATGTAAGCAGAATGAGCTTTTCAGTGAATAGCAGCCAGGCACATTTTGGCTAGTTTTACTTGTAAGTGGGGTTGGAAACGCTTTTCAGGATCAGTACTGGGCTAAAAACATGCAGCCCTGAGGTCTCTCATGATAGCAGGTGGTTAAATAGAAATTCGCTGCTCAGCTGACCCTGTAGGAGCAACCGTGTGCCAAAAATGTAAGCAGAATGAGCTTTTCAGTGAACAGCAGCCAGGCACATTTTGGCTAGTTTTACTTGTAAGTGGGGTTGGAAACGCTTTTCAGGATCAGTACTGGGCTAAAAACATGCAGCCCTGAGGTCTCTCATGATAGCAGGTGGTTAAATAGAAATTCGCTGCTCAGCTGACCCTGTAGGAGCAACCGTATGCCAAAAATGTAAGCAGAATGAGCTTTTCAGTGAAAAGCAGCCAGGCACATTTTAGCTAGTTTTACTTGTAAGTGAGGTTGGAAACGCTTTTCGGGCTCAGTACTGGGCTCACAACATGCAGCCTTGAGGTCTCTCATGATAGCAGGTGGTTAAATAGAAATTCGCTGATCAGCTGACCCTGTAGGAGCAAACGTATGCCAAAAATGTACGCAGAATGAGCTTTTCAGTGAAGAGCAGCCAGGCAAATTTTAGCTAGTTTTACTTGTAAGTGGAGTTGGAAACGCTTTTCAGGCTCAGTACTGGGCTCAAAACATGCAGCCTTGAGGTCTCTCATGATAGCAGGTGGTTAAATAGAAATTCGCTGCTAGGCTGACCCTGTAGGAGCAAACGTATGCCAAAAATGTAAGCAGAATGCGCTTTTCAGTGAATAGCAGCCAGGCACATTTTAGCTAGTTTTACTTGTAAGTGGGGTTTGAAACTCTTTTCAGGATCAGTACTGGGCTCAAAACATGCAGCCCTGAGGTCTCTCATGATAGCAGGTGGTTAAGTAGAAATTTGCCACTTGGCTGACCCAGCAGGAGCAAACGTATTCCAAAAATGTACGCAGAATGAGCTTTTTAGTGAAGAGCAGCCACGCACATTTTAGCTAGTTTTCCTTGTAAGTGGAGTTGGAAACGCTTTTCAGGATCAGTACTGGGCTCAAAACATGCAGCCCTGAGGTCTCTCATGATAGCAGGTGGTTAAATAGAAATTCGCTGCTCAGCTGACCCGGCAGGAGCAAATGTATGCCAAAAATGTACGCAGAATGAGCTTTTCAGTGAAGAGCAGCCAGGCATATTTTAGCTAGTTTTACTTGTAAGTGGAGTTGGAAACGCTTTTCAGGCTCAGTACTCGGCTCAAAACATGCAGCCTTAAGGTCTCTCATGATAGCAGGTGGTTAAGTAGAAATTTGCCACTTGGCTGACCCAGCAGGAGCAAACATATGCCAAAAATGTACACAGAATGAGCTTTTCAGTGAATAGCAGCCAGGCACATTTTAGCTAGTTTTCCTGTTAAGTGGGGTTGGAAACGCTTTTCAGGATCAGTACTCGGCTCAAAACATGCAGCCCTGAGGTCTCTCATGATAGCAGGTGGTTAAATAGAAATTCGCTGCTCAGCTGACCCTGTAGGAGCAACCGTATGCCAAAAATGTAGGCAGAATGAGCTTTTCAGTGAATAGCAGCCAGGCACATTTTAGCTAGTTTTACTTGTAAGTGGGGTTGGAAACGCTTTTCAGGATCAGTACTGGGCTCAAAACATGCAGCCCTGAGGTCTCTCATGATAGCAGGTGGTTAAATAGAAATTCGCTGCTCAGCTGACCCTGTAGGAGCAACCGTATGCTAAAAATGTAAGCAGAATGAGCTTTTCAGTGAAAAGCAGACAGGCACATTTTAGCTAGTTATAATTGTAAGTGAGGTTGGAAACGCTTTTCGGGCTCAGTACTGGGCTCGAAACATGCAGCCTTGAGGTCTCTCATGATAGCAGGTGGTTAAATAGAAATTCGCTGATCAGCTGACCCTGTAGGAGCAAACGTATGCCAAAAATGTACGCAGAATGAGCTTTTCAGTGAAGAGCAGCCAGGCAAATTTTAGCTAGTTTTACTTGTAACTGGGGTTGGAAACTCTTTTCAGGATCAGTACTGGGCTCAAAACATGCAGCCCTGAGGTCTCTCATGATAGCAGGTGGTTAAATAGAAATTCGCTGCTCAGCTGACCCTGTAGGAGCAACCGTATGCCAAAAATGTAAGCAGAATGAGCTTTTCAGTGAATAGCAGCCAGGCACATTTTGGCTAGTTTTACTTGTAAGTGGGGTTGGAAACGCTTTTCAGGATCAGTACTGGGCTAAAAACATGCAGCCCTGAGGTCTCTCATGATAGCAGGTGGTTAAATAGAAATTCGCTGCTCAGCTGACCCTGTAGGAGCAACCGTGTGCCAAAAATGTAAGCAGAATGAGCTTTTCAGTGAATAGCAGCCAGGCACATTTTAGCTAGTTTTACTTGTAAGTGGAGTTGGAAACGCTTTTCAGGATCAGTACTGGGCTCAAAACATGCAGCCCTGAGGTCCCTCATGATAGCAGGTGGTTAAATAGAAATTCGCTGCTCAGCTGACCCTGTAGGAGCAACCGTATGCCAAAAATGTAAGCAGAATGAGCTTTTCAGTGAATAGCAGCCAGGCACATTTTAGCTAGTTTTACTTGTAAGTGGGGTTGGAAACGCTTTTCAGGATCAGTACTGGGCTCAAAACATGCAGCCCTGAGGTCTCTCATGATAGCAGGTGGTTAAATAGAAATTCGCTGCTCAGCTGACCCTGTAGGAGCAACCGTATGCCAAAAATGTAAGCAGAATGAGCTTTTCAGTGAAAAGCAGCCAGGCACATTTTAGCTAGTTTTACTTGTAAGTGAGGTTGGAAACGCTTTTCGGGCTCAGTACTGGGCTCACAACATGCAGCCTTGAGGTCTCTCATGATAGCAGGTGGTTAAATAGAAATTCGCTGATCAGCTGACCCTGTAGGAGCAAACGTATGCCAAACATTTACGCAGAATGAGCTTTTCAGTGAAGAGCAGCCAGGCAAATTTTAGCTAGTTTTACTTGTAAGTGGAGTTGGAAACGCTTTTCAGGCTCAGTACTGGGCTCAAAACATGCAGCCTTGAGGTCTCTCATGATAGCAGGTGGTTAAATAGAAATTCGCTGCTAGGCTGAACCTGTAGGAGCAAACGTATGCCAAAAATGTAAGCAGAATGCGCTTTTCAGTGAATAGCAGCCAGGCACATTTTAGCTAGTTTTACTTGTAAGTGGGGTTTGAAACTCTTTTCAGGATCAGTACTGGGCTCAAAACATGCAGCCCTGAGGTCTCTCATGATAGCAGGTGGTTAAGTAGAAATTTGCCACTTGGCTGACCCAGCAGGAGCAAACGTATTCCAAAAATGTACGCAGAATGAGCTTTTTAGTGAAGAGCAGCCACGCACATTTTAGCTAGTTTTCCTTGTAAGTGGAGTTGGAAACGCTTTTCAGGATCAGTACTGGGCTCAAAACATGCAGCCCTGAGGTCTCTCATGATAGCAGGTGGTTAAATAGAAATTCGCTGCTCAGCTGACCCGGCAGGAGCAAATGTATGCCAAAAATGTACGCAGAATGAGCTTTTCAGTGAAGAGCAGCCAGGCAAATTTTAGCTAGTTTTACTTGTAAGTGGAGTTGGAAACGCTTTTCAGGCTCAGTACTGGGCTCAAAACATGCAGCCTTGAGGTCTCTCATGATAGCAGGTGGTTAAATAGAAATTCGCTGCTAGGCTGACCCTGTAGGAGCAAACGTATGCCAAAAATGTAAGCAGAATGAGCTTTTCAGTGAATAGCAGCCAGGCACATTTTAGCTAGTTTTACTTGTAAGTGGGGTTTGAAACTCTTTTCAGGATCAGTACTGGGCTCAAAACATGCAGCCCTGAGGTCTCTCATGATAGCAGGTGGTTAAGTAGAAATTTGCCACTAGGCTGACCCAGCAGGAGCAAACGTATTCCAAAAATGTACGCAGAATGAGCTTTTTAGTGAAGAGCAGCCACGCACATTTTAGCTAGTTTTCCTTGTAAGTGGAGTTGGAAACGCTTTTCAGGATCAGTACTGGGCTCAAAACATGCAGCCCTGAGGTCTCTCATGATAGCAGGTGGTTAAATAGAAATTCGCTGCTCAGCTGACCCGGCAGGAGCAAATGTATGCCAAAAATGTACGCAGAATGAGCTTTTCAGTGAAGAGCAGCCAGGCAAATTTTAGCTAGTTTTACTTGTAAGTGGAGTTGGAAACGCTTTTCAGGCTCAGTACTCGGCTCAAAACATGCAGCCTTAAGGTCTCTCATGATAGCAGGTGGTTAAGTAGAAATTTGCCACTTGGCTGACCCAGCAGGAGCAAACATATGCCAAAAATGTACACAGAATGAGCTTTTCAGTGAATAGCAGCCAGGCACATTTTAGCTAGTTTTCCTGTTAAGTGGGGTTGGAAACGCTTTTCAGGATCAGTACTCGGCTCAAAACATGCAGCCCTGAGGTCTCTCATGATAGCAGGTGGTTAAATAGAAATTCGCTGCTCAGCTGACCCTGTAGGAGCAACCGTATGCCAAAAATGTAAGCAGAATGAGCTTTTCAGTGAATAGCAGCCAGGCACATTTTAGCTAGTTTTACTTGTAAGTGGGGTTGGAAACGCTTTTCAGGATCAGTACTGGGCTCAAAACATGCAGCCCTGAGGTCTCTCATGATAGCAGGTGGTTAAATAGAAATTCGCTGCTCAGCTGACCCTGTAGGAGCAACCGTATGCTAAAAATGTAAGCAGAATGAGCTTTTCAGTGAAAAGCAGACAGGCACATTTTAGCTAGTTTTAATTGTAAGTGAGGTTGGAAACGCTTTTCGGGCTCAGTACTGGGCTCAAAACATGCAGCCTTGAGGTCTCTCATGATAGCAGGTGGTTAAATAGAAATTCGCTGATCAGCTGACCCTGTAGGAGCAAACGTATGCCAAAAATGTACGCAGAATTCAGTGAAGATCAGCCAGGCAAATTTTAGCTAGTTTTACTTGTAACTGGGGTTGGAAACTCTTTTCAGGATCAGTACTGGGCTTAAAACATGCAGCCCTGAGGTCTCTCATGATAGCAGGTGGTTAAATAGAAATTCGCTGCTCAGCTGACCCTGTAGGAGCAACCGTATGCCAAAAATGTAAGCAGAATGAGCTTTTCAGTGAATAGCAGCCAGGCACATTTTGGCTAGTTTTACTTGTAAGTGGGGTTGGAAACGCTTTTCAGGATCAGTACTGGGCTAAAAACATGCAGCCCTGAGGTCTCTCATGATAGCAGGTGGTTAAATAGAAATTCGCTGCTCAGCTGACCCTGTAGGAGCAACCGTGTGCCAAAAATGTAAGCAGAATGAGCTTTTCAGTGAATAGCAGCCAGGCACATTTTAGCTAGTTTTACTTGTAAGTGGAGTTGGAAACGCTTTTCAGGATCAGTACTGGGCTCAAAACATGCAGCCCTGAGGTCTCTCATGATAGCAGGTGGTTAAATAGAAATTCGCTGCTCAGCTGACCCTGTAGGAGCAACCGTATGCCAAAAATGTAAGCAGAATGAGCTTTTCAGTGAATAGCAGCCAGGCACATTTTAGCTAGTTTTACTTGTAAGTGGGGTTGGAAACGCTTTTCAGGATCAGTACTGGGCTCAAAACATGCAGCCCTGAGGTCTCTCATGATAGCAGGTGGTTAAATAGAAATTCGCTGCTCAGCTGACCCTGTAGGAGCAACCGTATGCCAAAAATGTAAGCAGAATGAGCTTTTCAGTGAAAAGCAGCCAGGCACATTTTAGCTAGTTTTACTTGTAAGTGAGGTTGGAAACGCTTTTCGGGCTCAGTACTGGGCTCACAACATGCAGCCTTGAGGTCTCTCATGATAGCAGGTGGTTAAATAGAAATTCGCTGATCAGCTGACCCTGTAGGAGCAAACGTATGCCAAAAATTTACGCAGAATGAGCTTTTCAGTGAAGAGCAGCCAGGCAAATTTTAGCTAGTTTTACTTGTAAGTGGAGTTGGAAACGCTTTTCAGGCTCAGTACTGGGCTCAAAACATGCAGCCTTGAGGTCTCTCATGATAGCAGGTGGTTAAATAGAAATTCGCTGCTAGGCTGACCCTGTAGGAGCAAACGTATGCCAAAAATGTAAGCAGAATGAGCTTTTCAGTGAATAGCAGCCAGGCACATTTTAGCTAGTTTTACTTGTAAGTGGGGTTTGAAACTCTTTTCAGGATCAGTACTGGGCTCAAAACATGCAGCCCTGAGGTCTCTCATGATAGCAGGTGGTTAAGTAGAAATTTGCCACTTGGCTGACCCAGCAGGAGCAAACGTATTCCAAAAATGTACGCAGAATGAGCTTTTTAGTGAAGAGCAGCCACGCACATTTTAGCTAGTTTTCCTTGTAAGTGGAGTTGGAAACGCTTTTCAGGATCAGTACTGGGCTCAAAACATGCAGCCCTGAGGTCTCTCATGATAGCAGGTGGTTAAATAGAAATTCGCTGCTCAGCTGACCCGGCAGGAGCAAATGTATGCCAAAAATGTACGCAGAATGAGCTTTTCAGTGAAGAGCAGCCAGGCAAATTTTAGCTAGTTTTACTTGTAAGTGGAGTTGGAAACGCTTTTCAGGCTCAGTACTCGGCTCAAAACATGCAGCCTTAAGGTCTCTCATGATAGCAGGTGGTTAAGTAGAAATTTGCCACTTGGCTGACCCAGCAGGAGCAAACATATGCCAAAAATGTACACAGAATGAGCTTTTCAGTGAATAGCAGCCAGGCACATTTTAGCTAGTTTTCCTGTTAAGTGGGGTTGGAAACGCTTTTCAGGATCAGTACTCGGCTCAAAACATGCAGCCCTGAGGTCTCTCATGATAGCAGGTGGTTAAATAGAAATTCGCTGCTCAGCTGACCCTGTAGGAGCAACCGCATGCCAAAAATGTAAGCAGAATGAGCTTTTCAGTGAATAGCAGCCAGGCACATTTTAGCTAGTTTTACTTGTAAGTGGGGTTGGAAACGCTTTTCAGGATCAGTACTGGGCTCAAAACATGCAGCCCTGAGGTCTCTCATGATAGCAGGTGGTTAAATAGAAATTCGCTGCTCAGCTGACCCTGTAGGAGCAACCGTATGCTAAAAATGTAAGCAGAATGAGCTTTTCAGTGAAAAGCAGACAGGCACATTTTAGCTAGTTTTAATTGTAAGTGAGGTTGGAAACGCTTTTCGGGCTCAGTACTGGGCTCAAAACATGCAGCCTTGAGGTCTCTCATGATAGCAGGTGGTTAAATAGAAATTCGCTGATCAGCTGACCCTGTAGGAGCAAACGTATGCCAAAAATGTACGCAGAATGAGCTTTTCAGTGAAGAGCTGCCAGGCAAATTTTAGCTAGTTTTACTTGTAACTGGGGTTGGAAACTCTTTTCAGGATCAGTACTGGGCTCAAAACATGCAGCCCTGAGGTCTCTCATGATAGCAGGTGGTTAAATAGAAATTCGCTGCTCAGCTGACCCTGTAGGAGCAACCGTATGCCAAAAATGTAAGCAGAATGAGCTTTTCAGTGAATAGCAGCCAGGCACATTTTGGCTAGTTTTACTTGTAAGTGGGGTTTGAAACGCTTTTCAGGATCAGTACTGGGCTAAAAACATGCAGCCCTGAGGTCTCTCATGATAGCAGGTGGTTAAATAGAAATTCGCTGCTCAGCTGACCCTGTAGGAGCAACCGTGTGCCAAAAATGTAAGCAGAATGAGCTTTTCAGTGAATAGCAGCCAGGCACATTTTTAGCTAGTTTTACTTGTAAGTGGAGTTGGAAACGCTTTTCAGGATCAGTACTGGGCTCAAAACATGCAGCCCTGAGGTCTCTCATGATAGCAGGTGGTTAAATAGAAATTCGCTGCTCAGCTGACCCTGTAGGAGCAACCGTATGCCAAAAATGTAAGCAGAATGAGCTTTTCAGTGAAAAGCAGCCAGGCACATTTTAGCTAGTTTTACTTGTAAGTGAGGTTGGAAACGCTTTTCGGGCTCAGTACTGGGCTCACAACATGCAGCCTTGAGGTCTCTCATGATAGCAGGTGGTTAAATAGAAATTCGCTGATCAGCTGACCCTGTAGGAGCAAACGTATGCCAAAAATTTACGCAGAATGAGCTTTTCAGTGAAGAGCAGCCAGGCAAATTTTAGCTAGTTTTACTTGTAAGTGGAGTTGGAAACGCTTTTCAGGATCAGTACTGGGCTCAAAACATGCAGCCCTGAGGTCTCTCATGATAGCAGGTGGTTAAATAGAAATTCGCTGCTCAGCTGACCCGGCAGGAGCAAATGTATGCCAAAAATGTACGCAGAATGAGCTTTTCAGTGAAGAGCAGCCAGGCAAATTTTAGCTAGTTTTACTTGTAAGTGGAGTTGGAAACGCTTTTCAGGCTCAGTACTCGGCTCAAAACATGCAGCCTTAAGGTCTCTCATGATAGCAGGTGGTTAAGTAGAAATTTGCCACTTGGCTGACCCAGCAGGAGCAAACATATGCCAAAAATGTACACAGAATGAGCTTTTCAGTGAATAGCAGCCAGGCACATTTTAGCTAGTTTTACCTGTAAGTGGGGTTGGAAACGCTTTTCAGGATCAGTACTGGGCTCAAAACATGCAGCCCTGAGGTCTCTCATGATAGCAGGTGGTTAAATAGAAATTCGCAGCTCAGCTGACCCTGTAGGAGCAACCGTATGCTAAAAATGTAAGCAGAATGAGCTTTTCAGTGAAAAGCAGACAGGCACATTTTAGCTAGTTTTAATTGTAAGTGAGGTTGGAAACGCTTTTCGGGCTCAGTACTGGGCTCAAAACATGCAGCCTTGAGGTCTCTCATGATAGCAGGTGGTTAAATAGAAATTCGCTGATCAGCTGACCCTGTAGGAGCAAACGTATGCCAAAAATGTACGCAGAATGAGCTTTTCAGTGAAGAGCAGCCAGGCAAATTTTAGCTAGTTTTACGTGTAACTGGGGTTGGAAACTCTTTTCAGGATCAGTACTGGGCTCAAAACATGCAGCCCTGAGGTCTCTCATGATAGCAGGTGGTTAAATAGAAATTCGCTGCTCAGCTGACCCTGTAGGAGCAACCGTATGCCAAAAATGTAAGCAGAATGAGCTTTTCAGTGAATAGCAGCCAGGCACATTTTGGCTAGTTTTACTTGTAAGTGGGGTTGGAAACGCTTTTCAGGATCAGTACTGGGCTAAAAACATGCAGCCCTGAGGTCTCTCATGATAGCAGGTGGTTAAATAGAAATTCGCTGCTCAGCTGACCCTGTAGGAGCAACCGTATGCCAAAAATGTAAGCAGAATGAGCTTTTCAGTGAATAGCAGCCAGGCACATTTTGGCTAGTTTTACTTGTAAGTGGGGTTGGAAACGCTTTTCAGGATCAGTACTGGGCTAAAAACATGCAGCCCTGAGGTCTCTCATGATAGCAGGTGGTTAAATAGAAATTCGCTGCTCAGCTGACCCTGTAGGAGCAACCGTGTGCCAAAAATGTAAGCAGAATGAGCTTTTCAGTGAATAGCAGCCAGGCAAATTTTAGCTAGTTTTACTTGTAAGTGGAGTTGGAAACGCTTTTCAGGCTCAGTACTCGATCAAAACATGCAGCCTTAAGGTCTCTCATGATAGCAGGTGGTTAAGTAGAAATTTGCCACTTGGCTGACCCAGCAGGAGCAAACATATGCCAAAAATGTACACAGAATGAGCTTTTCAGTGAATAGCAGCCAGGCACATTTTAGCTAGTTTTCCTGTTAAGTGGGGTTGGAAACGCTTTTCAGGATCAGTACTCGGCTCAAAACATGCAGCCCTGAGGTCTCTCATGATAGCAGGTGGTTAAATAGAAATTCGCTGCTCAGCTGACCCTGTAGGAGCAACCGTATGCCAAAAATGTAAGCAGAATGAGCTTTTCAGTGAATAGCAGCCAGGCACATTTTAGCTAGTTTTACTTGTAAGTGGGGTTGGAAACGCTTTTCAGGATCAGTACTGGGCTCAAAACATGCAGCCCTGAGGTCTCTCATGATAGCAGGTGGTTAAATAGAAATTCGCTGCTCAGCTGACCCTGTAGGAGCAACCGCATGCTAAAAATGTAAGCAGAATGAGCTTTTCAGTGAAAAGCAGACAGGCACATTTTAGCTAGTTTTAATTGTAAGTGAGGTTGGAAACGCTTTTCGGGCTCAGTACTGGGCTCAAAACATGCAGCCTTGAGGTCTCTCATGATAGCAGGTGGTTAAATAGAAATTCGCTGATCAGCTGACCCTGTAGGAGCAAACGTATGCCAAAAATGTACGCAGAATGAGCTTTTCAGTGAAGAGCAGCCAGGCAAATTTTAGCTAGTTTTACTTGTAACTGGGGTTGGAAACTCTTTTCAGGATCAGTACTGGGCTCAAAACATGCAGCCCTGAGGTCTCTCATGATAGCAGGTGGTTAAATAGAAATTCGCTGCTCAGCTGACCCTGTAGGAGCAACCGTATGCCAAAAATGTAAGCAGAATGAGCTTTTCAGTGAATAGCAGCCAGGCACATTTTGGCTAGTTTTACTTGTAAGTGGGGTTTGAAACGCTTTTCAGGATCAGTACTGGGCTAAAAACATGCAGCCCTGAGGTCTCTCATGATAGCAGGTGGTTAAATAGAAATTCGCTGCTCAGCTGACCCTGTAGGAGCAACCGTGTGCCAAAAATGTAAGCAGAATGAGCTTTTCAGTGAATAGCAGCCAGGCACATTTTTAGCTAGTTTTACTTGTAAGTGGAGTTGGAAACGCTTTTCAGGATCAGTACTGGGCTCAAAATATGCAGCCCTGAGGTCTCTCATGATAGCAGGTGGTTAAATAGAAATTCGCTGCTCAGCTGACCCTGTAGGAGCAACCGTATGCCAAAAATGTAAGCAGAATGAGCTTTTCAGTGAATAGCAGCCAGGCACATTTTAGCTAGTTTTACTTGTAAGTGGGGTTGGAAACGCTTTTCAGGATCAGTACTGGGCTCAAAACATGCAGCCCTGAGGTCTCTCATGATAGCAGGTGGTTAAATAGAAATTCGCTGCTCAGCTGACCCTGTAGGAGCAACCGTATGCCAAAAATGTAAGCAGAATGAGCTTTTCAGTGAAAAGCAGCCAGGCACATTTTAGCTAGTTTTACTTGTAAGTGAGGTTGGAAACGCTTTTCGGGCTCAGTACTGGGCTCACAACATGCAGCCTTGAGGTCTCTCATGATAGCAGGTGGTTAAATAGAAATTCGCTGATCAGCTGACCCTGTAGGAGCAAACGTATGCCAAAAATTTACGCAGAATGAGCTTTTCAGTGAAGAGCAGCCAGGCAAATTTTAGCTAGTTTTACTTGTAAGTGGAGTTGGAAACGCTTTTCAGGATCAGTACTGGGCTCAAAACATGCAGCCCTGAGGTCTCTCATGATAGCAGGTGGTTAAATAGAAATTCGCTGCTCAGCTGACCCGGCAGGAGCAAATGTATGCCAAAAATGTAGGCAGAATGAGCTTTTCAGTGAAGAGCAGCCAGGCAAATTTTAGCTAGTTTTATCTGTTAAGTGGGGTTGGAAACGCTTTTCAGGATCAGTACTCGGCTCAAAACATGCAGCCCTGAGGTCTCTCATGATAGCAGGTGGTTAAATAGAAATTCGCTGCTCAGCTGACCCTGTAGGAGCAACCGTATGCCAAAAATGTACACAGAATGAGCTTTTCAGTGAATAGCAGCCAGGCACATTTTAGCTAGTTTTCCTGTTAAGTGGGGTTGGAAACGCTTTTCAGGATCAGTACTCGGCTCAAAACATGCAGCCCTGAGGTCTCTCATGATAGCAGGTGGTTAAATAGAAATTCGCTGCTCAGCTGACCCTGTAGGAGCAACCGTATGCCAAAAATGTAAGCAGAATGAGCTTTTCAGTGAATAGCAGCCAGGCACATTTTAGCTAGTTTTACCTGTAAGTGGGGTTGGAAACGCTTTTCAGGATCAGTACTGGGCTCAAAACATGCAGCCCTGAGGTCTCTCATGATAGCAGGTGGTTAAATAGAAATTCGCAGCTCAGCTGACCCTGTAGGAGCAACCGTATGCTAAAAATGTAAGCAGAATGAGCTTTTCAGTGAAAAGCAGACAGGCACATTTTAGCTAGTTTTAATTGTAAGTGAGGTTGGAAACGCTTTTCGGGCTCAGTACTGGGCTCAAAACATGCAGCCTTGAGGTCTCTCATGATAGCAGGTGGTTAAATAGAAATTCGCTGATCAGCTGACCCTGTAGGAGCAAACGTATGCCAAAAATGTACGCAGAATGAGCTTTTCAGTGAAGAGCAGCCAGGCAAATTTTAGCTAGTTTTACTTGTAACTGGGGTTGAACTCTTTTCAGGATCAGTACTGGGCTCAAAACATGCAGCCCTGAGGTCTCTCATGATAGCAGGTGGTTAAATAGAAATTCGCTGCTCAGCTGACCCTGTAGGAGCAACCGTATGCCAAAAATGTAAGCAGAATGAGCTTTTCAGTGAATAGCAGCCAGGCACATTTTGGCTAGTTTTACTTGTAAGTGGGGTTGGAAACGCTTTTCAGGATCAGTACTGGGCTAAAAACATGCAGCCCTGAGGTCTCTCATGATAGCAGGTGGTTAAATAGAAATTCGCTGCTCAGCTGACCCTGTAGGAGCAACCGTGTGCCAAAAATGTAAGCAGAATGAGCTTTTCAGTGAATAGCAGCCAGGCACATTTTAGCTAGTTTTACTTGTAAGTGGAGTTGGAAACGCTTTTCAGGATCAGTACTGGGCTCAAAACATGCAGCCCTGAGGTCTCTCATGATAGCAGGTGGTTAAATAGAAATTCGCTGCTCAGCTGTCCCTGTAGGAGCAACCGTATGCCAAAAATGTAAGCGGAATGAGCTTTTCAGTGAATAGCAGCCAGGCACATTTTAGCTAGTTTTACTTGTAAGTGGGGTTGGAAACGCTTTTCAGGATCAGTACTGGGCTCAAAACATGCAGCCCTGAGGTCTCTCATGATAGCAGGTGGTTAAATAGAAATTCGCTGCTCAGCTGACCCTGTAGGAGCAACCGTATGCCAAAAATGTAAGCAGAATGAGCTTTTCAGTGAAAAGCAGCCAGGCACATTTTAGCTAGTTTTACTTGTAAGTGGGGTTGGAAACGCTTTTCAGGATCAGTACTGGGCTCAAAACATGCAGCCCTGAGGTCTCTCATGATAGCAGGTGGTTAAATAGAAATTCGCTGCTCAGCTGACCCTGTAGGAGCAACCGTATGCTAAAAATGTAAGCAGAATGAGCTTTTCAGTGAAAAGCAGACAGGCACATTTTAGCTAGTTTTAATTGTAAGTGAGGTTGGAAACGCTTTTCGGGCTCAGTACTGGGCTCAAAACATGCAGCCTTGAGGTCTCTCATGATAGCAGGTGGTTAAATAGAAATTCGCTGATCAGCTGACCCTGTAGGAGCAAACGTATGCCAAAAATGTACGCAGAATGAGCTTTTCAGTGAAGAGCAGCCAGGCAAATTTTAGCTAGTTTTACTTGTAACTGGGGTTGGAAACTCTTTTCAGGATCAGTACTGGGCTCAAAACATGCAGCCCTGAGGTCTCTCATGATAGCAGGTGGTTAAATAGAAATTCGCTGCTCAGCTGACCCTGTAGGAGCAACCGTGTGCCAAAAATGTAAGCAGAATGAGCTTTTCAGTGAATAGCAGCCAGGCACATTTTAGCTAGTTTTACTTGTAAGTGGAGTTGGAAACGCTTTTCAGGATCAGTACTGGGCTCAAAACATGCAGCCCTGAGGTCTCTCATGATAGCAGGTGGTTAAATAGAAATTCGCTGCTCAGCTGACCCTGTAGGAGCAAACGTATGCCAAAAATGTAAGCAGAATGAGCTTTTCAGTGAATAGCAGCCAGGCACATTTTAGCTAGTTTTACTTGTAACTGGGGTTGGAAACTCTTTTCAGGATCAGTACTGGGCTCAAAACATGCAGCCCTGAGGTCTCTCATGATAGCAGGTGGTTAAATAGAAATTCGCTGCTCAGCTGACCCTGTAGGAGCAACCGTATGCCAAAAATGTAAGCAGAATGAGCTTTTCAGTGAATAGCAGCCAGGCACATTTTGGCTAGTTTTACTTGTAAGTGGGGTTGGAAACGCTTTTCAGGATCAGTACTGGGCTAAAAACATGCAGCCCTGAGGTCTCTCATGATAGCAGGTGGTTAAATAGAAATTCGCTGCTCAGCTGACCCTGTAGGAGCAACCGTGTGCCAAAAATGTAAGCAGAATGAGCTTTTCAGTGAATAGCAGCCAGGCACATTTTGGCTAGTTTTACTTGTAAGTGGGGTTGGAAACGCTTTTCAGGATCAGTACTGGGCTAAAAACATGCAGCCCTGAGGTCTCTCATGATAGCAGGTGGTTAAATAGAAATTCGCTGCTCAGCTGACCCTGTAGGAGCAACCGTGTGCCAAAAATGTAAGCAGAATGAGCTTTTCAGTGAACAGCAGCCAGGCACATTTTGGCTAGTTTTACTTGTAAGTGGGGTTGGAAACGCTTTTCAGGATCAGTACTGGGCTAAAAACATGCAGCCCTGAGGTCTCTCATGATAGCAGGTGGTTAAATAGAAATTCGCTGCTCAGCTGACCCTGTAGGAGCAACCGTATGCCAAAAATGTAAGCAGAATGAGCTTTTCAGTGAAAAGCAGCCAGGCACATTTTAGCTAGTTTTACTTGTAAGTGAGGTTGGAAACGCTTTTCGGGCTCAGTACTGGGCTCACAACATGCAGCCTTGAGGTCTCTCATGATAGCAGGTGGTTAAATAGAAATTCGCTGATCAGCTGACCCTGTAGGAGCAAACGTATGCCAAAAATGTACGCAGAATGAGCTTTTCAGTGAAGAGCAGCCAGGCAAATTTTAGCTAGTTTTACTTGTAAGTGGAGTTGGAAACGCTTTTCAGGCTCAGTACTGGGCTCAAAACATGCAGCCTTGAGGTCTCTCATGATAGCAGGTGGTTAAATAGAAATTCGCTGCTAGGCTGACCCTGTAGGAGCAAGCGTATGCCAAAAATGTAAGCAGAATGCGCTTTTCAGTGAATAGCAGCCAGGCACATTTTAGCTAGTTTTACTTGTAAGTGGGGTTTGAAACTCTTTTCAGGATCAGTACTGGGCTCAAAACATGCAGCCCTGAGGTCTCTCATGATAGCAGGTGGTTAAGTAGAAATTTGCCACTTGGCTGACCCAGCAGGAGCAAACGTATTCCAAAAATGTACGCAGAATGAGCTTTTTAGTGAAGAGCAGCCACGCACATTTTAGCTAGTTTTCCTTGTAAGTGGAGTTGGAAACGCTTTTCAGGATCAGTACTGGGCTCAAAACATGCAGCCCTGAGGTCTCTCATGATAGCAGGTGGTTAAATAGAAATTCGCTGCTCAGCTGACCCGGCAGGAGCAAATGTATGCCAAAAATGTACGCAGAATGAGCTTTTCAGTGAAGAGCAGCCAGGCATATTTTAGCTAGTTTTACTTGTAAGTGGAGTTGGAAACGCTTTTCAGGCTCAGTACTCGGCTCAAAACATGCAGCCTTAAGGTCTCTCATGATAGCAGGTGGTTAAGTAGAAATTTGCCACTTGGCTGACCCAGCAGGAGCAAACATATGCCAAAAATGTACACAGAATGAGCTTTTCAGTGAATAGCAGCCAGGCACATTTTAGCTAGTTTTCCTGTTAAGTGGGGTTGGAAACGCTTTTCAGGATCAGTACTCGGCTCAAAACATGCAGCCCTGAGGTCTCTCATGATAGCAGGTGGTTAAATAGAAATTCGCTGCTCAGCTGACCCTGTAGGAGCAACCGTATGCCAAAAATGTAGGCAGAATGAGCTTTTCAGTGAATAGCAGCCAGGCACATTTTAGCTAGTTTTACTTGTAAGTGGGGTTGGAAACGCTTTTCAGGATCAGTACTGGGCTCAAAACATGCAGCCCTGAGGTCTCTCATGATAGCAGGTGGTTAAATAGAAATTCGCTGCTCAGCTGACCCTGTAGGAGCAACCGTATGCTAAAAATGTAAGCAGAATGAGCTTTTCAGTGAAAAGCAGACAGGCACATTTTAGCTAGTTTTAATTGTAAGTGAGGTTGGAAACGCTTTTCGGGCTCAGTACTGGGCTCGAAACATGCAGCCTTGAGGTCTCTCATGATAGCAGGTGGTTAAATAGAAATTCGCTGATCAGCTGACCCTGTAGGAGCAAACGTATGCCAAAAATGTACGCAGAATGAGCTTTTCAGTGAAGAGCAGCCAGGCAAATTTTAGCTAGTTTTACTTGTAACTGGGGTTGGAAACTCTTTTCAGGATCAGTACTGGGCTCAAAACATGCAGCCCTGAGGTCTCTCATGATAGCAGGTGGTTAAATAGAAATTCGCTGCTCAGCTGACCCTGTAGGAGCAACCGTATGCCAAAAATGTAAGCAGAATGAGCTTTTCAGTGAATAGCAGCCAGGCACATTTTGGCTAGTTTTACTTGTAAGTGGGGTTGGAAACGCTTTTCAGGATCAGTACTGGGCTAAAAACATGCAGCCCTGAGGTCTCTCATGATAGCAGGTGGTTAAATAGAAATTCGCTGCTCAGCTGACCCTGTAGGAGCAACCGTGTGCCAAAAATGTAAGCAGAATGAGCTTTTCAGTGAATAGCAGCCAGGCACATTTTAGCTAGTTTTACTTGTAAGTGGAGTTGGAAACGCTTTTCAGGATCAGTACTGGGCTCAAAACATGCAGCCCTGAGGTCTCTCATGATAGCAGGTGGTTAAATAGAAATTCGCTGCTCAGCTGACCCTGTAGGAGCAACCGTATGCCAAAAATGTAAGCAGAATGAGCTTTTCAGTGAATAGCAGCCAGGCACATTTTAGCTAGTTTTACTTGTAAGTGGGGTTGGAAACGCTTTTCAGGATCAGTACTGGGCTCAAAACATGCAGCCCTGAGGTCTCTCATGATAGCAGGTGGTTAAATAGAAATTCGCTGCTCAGCTGACCCTGTAGGAGCAACCGTATGCCAAAAATGTAAGCAGAATGAGCTTTTCAGTGAAAAGCAGCCAGGCACATTTTAGCTAGTTTTACTTGTAAGTGAGGTTGGAAACGCTTTTCGGGCTCAGTACTGGGCTCACAACATGCAGCCTTGAGGTCTCTCATGATAGCAGGTGGTTAAATAGAAATTCGCTGATCAGCTGACCCTGTAGGAGCAAACGTATGCCAAACATTTACGCAGAATGAGCTTTTCAGTGAAGAGCAGCCAGGCAAATTTTAGCTAGTTTTACTTGTAAGTGGAGTTGGAAACGCTTTTCAGGCTCAGTACTGGGCTCAAAACATGCAGCCTTGAGGTCTCTCATGATAGCAGGTGGTTAAATAGAAATTCGCTGCTAGGCTGAACCTGTAGGAGCAAACGTATGCCAAAAATGTAAGCAGAATGCGCTTTTCAGTGAATAGCAGCCAGGCACATTTTAGCTAGTTTTACTTGTAAGTGGGGTTTGAAACTCTTTTCAGGATCAGTACTGGGCTCAAAACATGCAGCCCTGAGGTCTCTCATGATAGCAGGTGGTTAAGTAGAAATTTGCCACTTGGCTGACCCAGCAGGAGCAAACGTATTCCAAAAATGTACGCAGAATGAGCTTTTTAGTGAAGAGCAGCCACGCACATTTTAGCTAGTTTTCCTTGTAAGTGGAGTTGGAAACGCTTTTCAGGATCAGTACTGGGCTCAAAACATGCAGCCCTGAGGTCTCTCATGATAGCAGGTGGTTAAATAGAAATTCGCTGCTCAGCTGACCCGGCAGGAGCAAATGTATGCCAAAAATGTACGCAGAATGAGCTTTTCAGTGAAGAGCAGCCAGGCAAATTTTAGCTAGTTTTACTTGTAAGTGGAGTTGGAAACGCTTTTCAGGCTCAGTACTGGGCTCAAAACATGCAGCCTTGAGGTCTCTCATGATAGCAGGTGGTTAAATAGAAATTCGCTGCTAGGCTGACCCTGTAGGAGCAAACGTATGCCAAAAATGTAAGCAGAATGAGCTTTTCAGTGAATAGCAGCCAGGCACATTTTAGCTAGTTTTACTTGTAAGTGGGGTTTGAAACTCTTTTCAGGATCAGTACTGGGCTCAAAACATGCAGCCCTGAGGTCTCTCATGATAGCAGGTGGTTAAGTAGAAATTTGCCACTAGGCTGACCCAGCAGGAGCAAACGTATTCCAAAAATGTACGCAGAATGAGCTTTTTAGTGAAGAGCAGCCACGCACATTTTAGCTAGTTTTCCTTGTAAGTGGAGTTGGAAACGCTTTTCAGGATCAGTACTGGGCTCAAAACATGCAGCCCTGAGGTCTCTCATGATAGCAGGTGGTTAAATAGAAATTCGCTGCTCAGCTGACCCGGCAGGAGCAAATGTATGCCAAAAATGTACGCAGAATGAGCTTTTCAGTGAAGAGCAGCCAGGCAAATTTTAGCTAGTTTTACTTGTAAGTGGAGTTGGAAACGCTTTTCAGGCTCAGTACTCGGCTCAAAACATGCAGCCTTAAGGTCTCTCATGATAGCAGGTGGTTAAGTAGAAATTTGCCACTTGGCTGACCCAGCAGGAGCAAACATATGCCAAAAATGTACACAGAATGAGCTTTTCAGTGAATAGCAGCCAGGCACATTTTAGCTAGTTTTCCTGTTAAGTGGGGTTGGAAACGCTTTTCAGGATCAGTACTCGGCTCAAAACATGCAGCCCTGAGGTCTCTCATGATAGCAGGTGGTTAAATAGAAATTCGCTGCTCAGCTGACCCTGTAGGAGCAACCGTATGCCAAAAATGTAAGCAGAATGAGCTTTTCAGTGAATAGCAGCCAGGCACATTTTAGCTAGTTTTACTTGTAAGTGGGGTTGGAAACGCTTTTCAGGATCAGTACTGGGCTCAAAACATGCAGCCCTGAGGTCTCTCATGATAGCAGGTGGTTAAATAGAAATTCGCTGCTCAGCTGACCCTGTAGGAGCAACCGTATGCTAAAAATGTAAGCAGAATGAGCTTTTCAGTGAAAAGCAGACAGGCACATTTTAGCTAGTTTTAATTGTAAGTGAGGTTGGAAACGCTTTTCGGGCTCAGTACTGGGCTCAAAACATGCAGCCTTGAGGTCTCTCATGATAGCAGGTGGTTAAATAGAAATTCGCTGATCAGCTGACCCTGTAGGAGCAAACGTATGCCAAAAATGTACGCAGAATTCAGTGAAGATCAGCCAGGCAAATTTTAGCTAGTTTTACTTGTAACTGGGGTTGGAAACTCTTTTCAGGATCAGTACTGGGCTTAAAACATGCAGCCCTGAGGTCTCTCATGATAGCAGGTGGTTAAATAGAAATTCGCTGCTCAGCTGACCCTGTAGGAGCAACCGTATGCCAAAAATGTAAGCAGAATGAGCTTTTCAGTGAATAGCAGCCAGGCACATTTTGGCTAGTTTTACTTGTAAGTGGGGTTGGAAACGCTTTTCAGGATCAGTACTGGGCTAAAAACATGCAGCCCTGAGGTCTCTCATGATAGCAGGTGGTTAAATAGAAATTCGCTGCTCAGCTGACCCTGTAGGAGCAACCGTGTGCCAAAAATGTAAGCAGAATGAGCTTTTCAGTGAATAGCAGCCAGGCACATTTTAGCTAGTTTTACTTGTAAGTGGAGTTGGAAACGCTTTTCAGGATCAGTACTGGGCTCAAAACATGCAGCCCTGAGGTCTCTCATGATAGCAGGTGGTTAAATAGAAATTCGCTGCTCAGCTGACCCTGTAGGAGCAACCGTATGCCAAAAATGTAAGCAGAATGAGCTTTTCAGTGAATAGCAGCCAGGCACATTTTAGCTAGTTTTACTTGTAAGTGGGGTTGGAAACGCTTTTCAGGATCAGTACTGGGCTCAAAACATGCAGCCCTGAGGTCTCTCATGATAGCAGGTGGTTAAATAGAAATTCGCTGCTCAGCTGACCCTGTAGGAGCAACCGTATGCCAAAAATGTAAGCAGAATGAGCTTTTCAGTGAAAAGCAGCCAGGCACATTTTAGCTAGTTTTACTTGTAAGTGAGGTTGGAAACGCTTTTCGGGCTCAGTACTGGGCTCACAACATGCAGCCTTGAGGTCTCTCATGATAGCAGGTGGTTAAATAGAAATTCGCTGATCAGCTGACCCTGTAGGAGCAAACGTATGCCAAAAATTTACGCAGAATGAGCTTTTCAGTGAAGAGCAGCCAGGCAAATTTTAGCTAGTTTTACTTGTAAGTGGGGTTGGAAACGCTTTTCAGGCTCAGTACTGGGCTCAAAACATGCAGCCTTGAGGTCTCTCATGATAGCAGGTGGTTAAATAGAAATTCGCTGCTAGGCTGACCCTGTAGGAGCAAACGTATGCCAAAAATGTAAGCAGAATGAGCTTTTCAGTGAATAGCAGCCAGGCACATTTTAGCTAGTTTTACTTGTAAGTGGGGTTTGAAACTCTTTTCAGGATCAGTACTGGGCTCAAAACATGCAGCCCTGAGGTCTCTCATGATAGCAGGTGGTTAAGTAGAAATTTGCCACTTGGCTGACCCAGCAGGAGCAAACGTATTCCAAAAATGTACGCAGAATGAGCTTTTTAGTGAAGAGCAGCCACGCACATTTTAGCTAGTTTTCCTTGTAAGTGGAGTTGGAAACGCTTTTCAGGATCAGTACTGGGCTCAAAACATGCAGCCCTGAGGTCTCTCATGATAGCAGGTGGTTAAATAGAAATTCGCTGCTCAGCTGACCCGGCAGGAGCAAATGTATGCCAAAAATGTACGCAGAATGAGCTTTTCAGTGAAGAGCAGCCAGGCAAATTTTAGCTAGTTTTACTTGTAAGTGGAGTTGGAAACGCTTTTCAGGCTCAGTACTCGGCTCAAAACATGCAGCCTTAAGGTCTCTCATGATAGCAGGTGGTTAAGTAGAAATTTGCCACTTGGCTGACCCAGCAGGAGCAAACATATGCCAAAAATGTACACAGAATGAGCTTTTCAGTGAATAGCAGCCAGGCACATTTTAGCTAGTTTTCCTGTTAAGTGGGGTTGGAAACGCTTTTCAGGATCAGTACTCGGCTCAAAACATGCAGCCCTGAGGTCTCTCATGATAGCAGGTGGTTAAATAGAAATTCGCTGCTCAGCTGACCCTGTAGGAGCAACCGCATGCCAAAAATGTAAGCAGAATGAGCTTTTCAGTGAATAGCAGCCAGGCACATTTTAGCTAGTTTTACTTGTAAGTGGGGTTGGAAACGCTTTTCAGGATCAGTACTGGGCTCAAAACATGCAGCCCTGAGGTCTCTCATGATAGCAGGTGGTTAAATAGAAATTCGCTGCTCAGCTGACCCTGTAGGAGCAACCGTATGCTAAAAATGTAAGCAGAATGAGCTTTTCAGTGAAAAGCAGACAGGCACATTTTAGCTAGTTTTAATTGTAAGTGAGGTTGGAAACGCTTTTCGGGCTCAGTACTGGGCTCAAAACATGCAGCCTTGAGGTCTCTCATGATAGCAGGTGGTTAAATAGAAATTCGCTGATCAGCTGACCCTGTAGGAGCAAACGTATGCCAAAAATGTACGCAGAATGAGCTTTTCAGTGAAGAGCTGCCAGGCAAATTTTAGCTAGTTTTACTTGTAACTGGGGTTGGAAACTCTTTTCAGGATCAGTACTGGGCTCAAAACATGCAGCCCTGAGGTCTCTCATGATAGCAGGTGGTTAAATAGAAATTCGCTGCTCAGCTGACCCTGTAGGAGCAACCGTATGCCAAAAATGTAAGCAGAATGAGCTTTTCAGTGAATAGCAGCCAGGCACATTTTGGCTAGTTTTACTTGTAAGTGGGGTTTGAAACGCTTTTCAGGATCAGTACTGGGCTAAAAACATGCAGCCCTGAGGTCTCTCATGATAGCAGGTGGTTAAATAGAAATTCGCTGCTCAGCTGACCCTGTAGGACCAACCGTGTGCCAAAAATGTAAGCAGAATGAGCTTTTCAGTGAATAGCAGCCAGGCACATTTTTAGCTAGTTTTACTTGTAAGTGGAGTTGGAAACGCTTTTCAGGATCAGTACTGGGCTCAAAACATGCAGCCCTGAGGTCTCTCATGATAGCAGGTGGTTAAATAGAAATTCGCTGCTCAGCTGACCCTGTAGGAGCAACCGTATGCCAAAAATGTAAGCAGAATGAGCTTTTCAGTGAAAAGCAGCCAGGCACATTTTAGCTAGTTTTACTTGTAAGTGAGGTTGGAAACGCTTTTCGGGCTCAGTACTGGGCTCACAACATGCAGCCTTGAGGTCTCTCATGATAGCAGGTGGTTAAATAGAAATTCGCTGATCAGCTGACCCTGTAGGAGCAAACGTATGCCAAAAATTTACGCAGAATGAGCTTTTCAGTGAAGAGCAGCCAGGCAAATTTTAGCTAGTTTTACTTGTAAGTGGAGTTGGAAACGCTTTTCAGGATCAGTACTGGGCTCAAAACATGCAGCCCTGAGGTCTCTCATGATAGCAGGTGGTTAAATAGAAATTCGCTGCTCAGCTGACCCGGCAGGAGCAAATGTATGCCAAAAATGTACGCAGAATGAGCTTTTCAGTGAAGAGCAGCCAGGCAAATTTTAGCTAGTTTTACTTGTAAGTGGAGTTGGAAACGCTTTTCAGGCTCAGTACTCGGCTCAAAACATGCAGCCTTAAGGTCTCTCATGATAGCAGGTGGTTAAGTAGAAATTTGCCACTTGGCTGACCCAGCAGGAGCAAACATATGCCAAAAATGTACACAGAATGAGCTTTTCAGTGAATAGCAGCCAGGCACATTTTAGCTAGTTTTCCTGTTAAGTGGGGTTGGAAACGCTTTTCAGGATCAGTACTCGGCTCAAAACATGCAGCCCTGAGGTCTCTCATGATAGCAGGTGGTTAAATAGAAATTCGCTGCTCAGCTGACCCTGTAGGAGCAACCGTATGCCAAAAATGTAAGCAGAATGAGCTTTTCAGTGAATAGCAGCCAGGCACATTTTAGCTAGTTTTACCTGTAAGTGGGGTTGGAAACGCTTTTCAGGATCAGTACTGGGCTCAAAACATGCAGCCCTGAGGTCTCCCATGATAGCAGGTGGTTAAATAGAAATTCGCAGCTCAGCTGACCCTGTAGGAGCAACCGTATGCTAAAAATGTAAGCAGAATGAGCTTTTCAGTGAAAAGCAGACAGGCACATTTTAGCTAGTTTTAATTGTAAGTGAGGTTGGAAACGCTTTTCGGGCTCAGTACTGGGCTCAAAACATGCAGCCTTGAGGTCTCTCATGATAGCAGGTGGTTAAATAGAAATTCGCTGATCAGCTGACCCTGTAGGAGCAAACGTATGCCAAAAATGTACGCAGAATGAGCTTTTCAGTGAAGAGCAGCCAGGCAAATTTTAGCTAGTTTTACGTGTAACTGGGGTTGGAAACTCTTTTCAGGATCAGTACTGGGCTCAAAACATGCAGCCCTGAGGTCTCTCATGATAGCAGGTGGTTAAATAGAAATTCGCTGCTCAGCTGACCCTGTAGGAGCAACCGTATGCCAAAAATGTAAGCAGAATGAGCTTTTCAGTGAATAGCAGCCAGGCACATTTTGGCTAGTTTTACTTGTAAGTGGGGTTGGAAACGCTTTTCAGGATCAGTACTGGGCTAAAAACATGCAGCCCTGAGGTCTCTCATGATAGCAGGTGGTTAAATAGAAATTCGCTGCTCAGCTGACCCTGTAGGAGCAACCGTATGCCAAAAATGTAAGCAGAATGAGCTTTTCAGTGAATAGCAGCCAGGCACATTTTGGCTAGTTTTACTTGTAAGTGGGGTTGGAAACGCTTTACAGGATCAGTACTGGGCTAAAAACATGCAGCCCTGAGGTCTCTCATGATAGCAGGTGGTTAAATAGAAATTCGCTGCTCAGCTGACCCTGTAGGAGCAACCGTGTGCCAAAAATGTAAGCAGAATGAGCTTTTCAGTGAATAGCAGCCAGGCAAATTTTAGCTAGTTTTACTTGTAAGTGGAGTTGGAAACGCTTTTCAGGCTCAGTACTCGATCAAAACATGCAGCCTTAAGGTCTCTCATGATAGCAGGTGGTTAAGTAGAAATTTGCCACTTGGCTGACCCAGCAGGAGCAAACATATGCCAAAAATGTACACAGAATGAGCTTTTCAGTGAATAGCAGCCAGGCACATTTTAGCTAGTTTTCCTGTTAAGTGGGGTTGGAAACGCTTTTCAGGATCAGTACTCGGCTCAAAACATGCAGCCCTGAGGTCTCTCATGATAGCAGGTGGTTAAATAGAAATTCGCTGCTCAGCTGACCCTGTAGGAGCAACCGTATGCCAAAAATGTAAGCAGAATGAGCTTTTCAGTGAATAGCAGCCAGGCACATTTTAGCTAGTTTTACTTGTAAGTGGGGTTGGAAACGCTTTTCAGGATCAGTACTGGGCTCAAAACATGCAGCCCTGAGGTCTCTCATGATAGCAGGTGGTTAAATAGAAATTCGCTGCTCAGCTGACCCTGTAGGAGCAACCGCATGCTAAAAATGTAAGCAGAATGAGCTTTTCAGTGAAAAGCAGACAGGCACATTTTAGCTAGTTTTAATTGTAAGTGAGGTTGGAAACGCTTTTCGGGCTCAGTACTGGGCTCAAAACATGCAGCCTTGAGGTCTCTCATGATAGCAGGTGGTTAAATAGAAATTCGCTGATCAGCTGACCCTGTAGGAGCAAACGTATGCCAAAAATGTACGCAGAATGAGCTTTTCAGTGAAGAGCAGCCAGGCAAATTTTAGCTAGTTTTACTTGTAACTGGGGTTGGAAACTCTTTTCAGGATCAGTACTGGGCTCAAAACATGCAGCCCTGAGGTCTCTCATGATAGCAGGTGGTTAAATAGAAATTCGCTACTCAGCTGACCCTGTAGGAGCAACCGTATGCCAAAAATGTAAGCAGAATGAGCTTTTCAGTGAATAGCAGCCAGGCACATTTTGGCTAGTTTTACTTGTAAGTGGGGTTTGAAACGCTTTTCAGGATCAGTACTGGGCTAAAAACATGCAGCCCTGAGGTCTCTCATGATAGCAGGTGGTTAAATAGAAATTCGCTGCTCAGCTGACCCTGTAGGAGCAACCGTGTGCCAAAAATGTAAGCAGAATGAGCTTTTCAGTGAATAGCAGCCAGGCACATTTTTAGCTAGTTTTACTTGTAAGTGGAGTTGGAAACGCTTTTCAGGATCAGTACTGGGCTCAAAATATGCAGCCCTGAGGTCTCTCATGATAGCAGGTGGTTAAATAGAAATTCGCTGCTCAGCTGACCCTGTAGGAGCAACCGTATGCCAAAAATGTAAGCAGAATGAGCTTTTCAGTGAATAGCAGCCAGGCACATTTTAGCTAGTTTTACTTGTAAGTGGGGTTGGAAACGCTTTTCAGGATCAGTACTGGGCTCAAAACATGCAGCCCTGAGGTCTCTCATGATAGCAGGTGGTTAAATAGAAATTCGCTGCTCAGCTGACCCTGTAGGAGCAACCGTATGCCAAAAATGTAAGCAGAATGAGCTTTTCAGTGAAAAGCAGCCAGGCACATTTTAGCTAGTTTTACTTGTAAGTGAGGTTGGAAACGCTTTTCGGGCTCAGTACTGGGCTCACAACATGCAGCCTTGAGGTCTCTCATGATAGCAGGTGGTTAAATAGAAATTCGCTGATCAGCTGACCCTGTAGGAGCAAACGTATGCCAAAAATTTACGCAGAATGAGCTTTTCAGTGAAGAGCAGCCAGGCAAATTTTAGCTAGTTTTACTTGTAAGTGGAGTTGGAAACGCTTTTCAGGATCAGTACTGGGCTCAAAACATGCAGCCCTGAGGTCTCTCATGATAGCAGGTGGTTAAATAGAAATTCGCTGCTCAGCTGACCCGGCAGGAGCAAATGTATGCCAAAAATGTAGGCAGAATGAGCTTTTCAGTGAAGAGCAGCCAGGCAAATTTTAGCTAGTTTTATCTGTTAAGTGGGGTTGGAAACGCTTTTCAGGATCAGTACTCGGCTCAAAACATGCAGCCCTGAGGTCTCTCATGATAGCAGGTGGTTAAATAGAAATTCGCTGCTCAGCTGACCCTGTAGGAGCAACCGTATGCCAAAAATGTACACAGAATGAGCTTTTCAGTGAATAGCAGCCAGGCACATTTTAGCTAGTTTTCCTGTTAAGTGGGGTTGGAAACGCTTTTCAGGATCAGTACTCGGCTCAAAACATGCAGCCCTGAGGTCTCTCATGATAGCAGGTGGTTAAATAGAAATTCGCTGCTCAGCTGACCCTGTAGGAGCAACCGTATGCCAAAAATGTAAGCAGAATGAGCTTTTCAGTGAATAGCAGCCAGGCACATTTTAGCTAGTTTTACCTGTAAGTGGGGTTGGAAACGCTTTTCAGGATCAGTACTGGGCTCAAAACATGCAGCCCTGAGGTCTCTCATGATAGCAGGTGGTTAAATAGAAATTCGCAGCTCAGCTGACCCTGTAGGAGCAACCGTATGCTAAAAATGTAAGCAGAATGAGCTTTTCAGTGAAAAGCAGACAGGCACATTTTAGCTAGTTTTAATTGTAAGTGAGGTTGGAAACGCTTTTCGGGCTCAGTACTGGGCTCAAAACATGCAGCCTTGAGGTCTCTCATGATAGCAGGTGGTTAAATAGAAATTCGCTGATCAGCTGACCCTGTAGGAGCAAACGTATGCCAAAAATGTACGCAGAATGAGCTTTTCAGTGAAGAGCAGCCAGGCAAATTTTAGCTAGTTTTACTTGTAACTGGGGTTGAACTCTTTTCAGGATCAGTACTGGGCTCAAAACATGCAGCCCTGAGGTCTCTCATGATAGCAGGTGGTTAAATAGAAATTCGCTGCTCAGCTGACCCTGTAGGAGCAACCGTATGCCAAAAATGTAAGCAGAATGAGCTTTTCAGTGAATAGCAGCCAGGCACATTTTGGCTAGTTTTACTTGTAAGTGGGGTTGGAAACGCTTTTCAGGATCAGTACTGGGCTAAAAACATGCAGCCCTGAGGTCTCTCATGATAGCAGGTGGTTAAATAGAAATTCGCTGCTCAGCTGACCCTGTAGGAGCAACCGTGTGCCAAAAATGTAAGCAGAATGAGCTTTTCAGTGAATAGCAGCCAGGCACATTTTAGCTAGTTTTACTTGTAAGTGGAGTTGGAAACGCTTTTCAGGATCAGTACTGGGCTCAAAACATGCAGCCCTGAGGTCTCTCATGATAGCAGGTGGTTAAATAGAAATTCGCTGCTCAGCTGTCCCTGTAGGAGCAACCGTATGCCAAAAATGTAAGCGGAATGAGCTTTTCAGTGAATAGCAGCCAGGCACATTTTAGCTAGTTTTACTTGTAAGTGGGGTTGGAAACGCTTTTCAGGATCAGTACTGGGCTCAAAACATGCAGCCCTGAGGTCTCTCATGATAGCAGGTGGTTAAATAGAAATTCGCTGCTCAGCTGACCCTGTAGGAGCAACCGTATGCCAAAAATGTAAGCAGAATGAGCTTTTCAGTGAAAAGCAGCCAGGCACATTTTAGCTAGTTTTACTTGTAAGTGGGGTTGGAAACGCTTTTCAGGATCAGTACTGGGCTCAAAACATGCAGCCCTGAGGTCTCTCATGATAGCAGGTGGTTAAATAGAAATTCGCTGCTCAGCTGACCCTGTAGGAGCAACCGTATGCTAAAAATGTAAGCAGAATGAGCTTTTCAGTGAAAAGCAGACAGGCACATTTTAGCTAGTTTTAATTGTAAGTGAGGTTGGAAACGCTTTTCGGGCTCAGTACTGGGCTCAAAACATGCAGCCTTGAGGTCTCTCATGATAGCAGGTGGTTAAATAGAAATTCGCTGATCAGCTGACCCTGTAGGAGCAAACGTATGCCAAAAATGTACGCAGAATGAGCTTTTCAGTGAAGAGCAGCCAGGCAAATTTTAGCTAGTTTTACTTGTAACTGGGGTTGGAAACTCTTTTCAGGATCAGTACTGGGCTCAAAACATGCAGCCCTGAGGTCTCTCATGATAGCAGGTGGTTAAATAGAAATTCGCTGCTCAGCTGACCCTGTAGGAGCAACCGTGTGCCAAAAATGTAAGCAGAATGAGCTTTTCAGTGAATAGCAGCCAGGCACATTTTAGCTAGTTTTACTTGTAAGTGGAGTTGGAAACGCTTTTCAGGATCAGTACTGGGCTCAAAACATGCAGCCCTGAGGTCTCTCATGATAGCAGGTGGTTAAATAGAAATTCGCTGCTCAGCTGACCCTGTAGGAGCAAACGTATGCCAAAAATGTAAGCAGAATGAGCTTTTCAGTGAATAGCAGCCAGGCACATTTTAGCTAGTTTTACTTGTAACTGGGGTTGGAAACTCTTTTCAGGATCAGTACTGGGCTCAAAACATGCAGCCCTGAGGTCTCTCATGATAGCAGGTGGTTAAATAGAAATTCGCTGCTCAGCTGACCCTGTAGGAGCAACCGTATGCCAAAAATGTAAGCAGAATGAGCTTTTCAGTGAATAGCAGCCAGGCACATTTTGGCTAGTTTTACTTGTAAGTGGGGTTGGAAACGCTTTTCAGGATCAGTACTGGGCTAACAACATGCAGCCCTGAGGTCTCTCATGATAGCAGGTGGTTAAATAGAAATTCGCTGCTCAGCTGACCCTGTAGGAGCAACCGTGTGCCAAAAATGTAAGCAGAATGAGCTTTTCAGTGAATAGCAGCCAGGCACATTTTGGCTAGTTTTACTTGTAAGTGGGGTTGGAAACGCTTTTCAGGATCAGTACTGGGCTAAAAACATGCAGCCCTGAGGTCTCTCATGATAGCAGGTGGTTAAATAGAAATTCGCTGCTCAGCTGACCCTGTAGGAGCAACCGTGTGCCAAAAATGTAAGCAGAATGAGCTTTTCAGTGAACAGCAGCCAGGCACATTTTGGCTAGTTTTACTTGTAAGTGGGGTTGGAAACGCTTTTCAGGATCAGTACTGGGCTAAAAACATGCAGCCCTGAGGTCTCTCATGATAGCAGGTGGTTAAATAGAAATTCGCTGCTCAGCTGACCCTGTAGGAGCAACCGTATGCCAAAAATGTAAGCAGAATGAGCTTTTCAGTGAAAAGCAGCCAGGCACATTTTAGCTAGTTTTACTTGTAAGTGAGGTTGGAAACGCTTTTCGGGCTCAGTACTGGGCTCACAACATGCAGCCTTGAGGTCTCTCATGATAGCAGGTGGTTAAATAGAAATTCGCTGATCAGCTGACCCTGTAGGAGCAAACGTATGCCAAAAATGTACGCAGAATGAGCTTTTCAGTGAAGAGCAGCCAGGCAAATTTTAGCTAGTTTTACTTGTAAGTGGAGTTGGAAACGCTTTTCAGGCTCAGTACTGGGCTCAAAACATGCAGCCTTGAGGTCTCTCATGATAGCAGGTGGTTAAATAGAAATTCGCTGCTAGGCTGACCCTGTAGGAGCAAACGTATGCCAAAAATGTAAGCAGAATGCGCTTTTCAGTGAATAGCAGCCAGGCACATTTTAGCTAGTTTTACTTGTAAGTGGGGTTTGAAACTCTTTTCAGGATCAGTACTGGGCTCAAAACATGCAGCCCTGAGGTCTCTCATGATAGCAGGTGGTTAAGTAGAAATTTGCCACTTGGCTGACCCAGCAGGAGCAAACGTATTCCAAAAATGTACGCAGAATGAGCTTTTTAGTGAAGAGCAGCCACGCACATTTTAGCTAGTTTTCCTTGTAAGTGGAGTTGGAAACGCTTTTCAGGATCAGTACTGGGCTCAAAACATGCAGCCCTGAGGTCTCTCATGATAGCAGGTGGTTAAATAGAAATTCGCTGCTCAGCTGACCCGGCAGGAGCAAATGTATGCCAAAAATGTACGCAGAATGAGCTTTTCAGTGAAGAGCAGCCAGGCATATTTTAGCTAGTTTTACTTGTAAGTGGAGTTGGAAACGCTTTTCAGGCTCAGTACTCGGCTCAAAACATGCAGCCTTAAGGTCTCTCATGATAGCAGGTGGTTAAGTAGAAATTTGCCACTTGGCTGACCCAGCAGGAGCAAACATATGCCAAAAATGTACACAGAATGAGCTTTTCAGTGAATAGCAGCCAGGCACATTTTAGCTAGTTTTCCTGTTAAGTGGGGTTGGAAACGCTTTTCAGGATCAGTACTCGGCTCAAAACATGCAGCCCTGAGGTCTCTCATGATAGCAGGTGGTTAAATAGAAATTCGCTGCTCAGCTGACCCTGTAGGAGCAACCGTATGCCAAAAATGTAGGCAGAATGAGCTTTTCAGTGAATAGCAGCCAGGCACATTTTAGCTAGTTTTACTTGTAAGTGGGGTTGGAAACGCTTTTCAGGATCAGTACTGGGCTCAAAACATGCAGCCCTGAGGTCTCTCATGATAGCAGGTGGTTAAATAGAAATTCGCTGCTCAGCTGACCCTGTAGGAGCAACCGTATGCTAAAAATGTAAGCAGAATGAGCTTTTCAGTGAAAAGCAGACAGGCACATTTTAGCTAGTTATAATTGTAAGTGAGGTTGGAAACGCTTTTCGGGCTCAGTACTGGGCTCGAAACATGCAGCCTTGAGGTCTCTCATGATAGCAGGTGGTTAAATAGAAATTCGCTGATCAGCTGACCCTGTAGGAGCAAACGTATGCCAAAAATGTACGCAGAATGAGCTTTTCAGTGAAGAGCAGCCAGGCAAATTTTAGCTAGTTTTACTTGTAACTGGGGTTGGAAACTCTTTTCAGGATCAGTACTGGGCTCAAAACATGCAGCCCTGAGGTCTCTCATGATAGCAGGTGGTTAAATAGAAATTCGCTGCTCAGCTGACCCTGTAGGAGCAACCGTATGCCAAAAATGTAAGCAGAATGAGCTTTTCAGTGAATAGCAGCCAGGCACATTTTGGCTAGTTTTACTTGTAAGTGGGGTTGGAAACGCTTTTCAGGATCAGTACTGGGCTAAAAACATGCAGCCCTGAGGTCTCTCATGATAGCAGGTGGTTAAATAGAAATTCGCTGCTCAGCTGACCCTGTAGGAGCAACCGTGTGCCAAAAATGTAAGCAGAATGAGCTTTTCAGTGAATAGCAGCCAGGCACATTTTAGCTAGTTTTACTTGTAAGTGGAGTTGGAAACGCTTTTCAGGATCAGTACTGGGCTCAAAACATGCAGCCCTGAGGTCCCTCATGATAGCAGGTGGTTAAATAGAAATTCGCTGCTCAGCTGACCCTGTAGGAGCAACCGTATGCCAAAAATGTAAGCAGAATGAGCTTTTCAGTGAATAGCAGCCAGGCACATTTTAGCTAGTTTTACTTGTAAGTGGGGTTGGAAACGCTTTTCAGGATCAGTACTGGGCTCAAAACATGCAGCCCTGAGGTCTCTCATGATAGCAGGTGGTTAAATAGAAATTCGCTGCTCAGCTGACCCTGTAGGAGCAACCGTATGCCAAAAATGTAAGCAGAATGAGCTTTTCAGTGAAAAGCAGCCAGGCACATTTTAGCTAGTTTTACTTGTAAGTGAGGTTGGAAACGCTTTTCGGGCTCAGTACTGGGCTCACAACATGCAGCCTTGAGGTCTCTCATGATAGCAGGTGGTTAAATAGAAATTCGCTGATCAGCTGACCCTGTAGGAGCAAACGTATGCCAAACATTTACGCAGAATGAGCTTTTCAGTGAAGAGCAGCCAGGCAAATTTTAGCTAGTTTTACTTGTAAGTGGAGTTGGAAACGCTTTTCAGGCTCAGTACTGGGCTCAAAACATGCAGCCTTGAGGTCTCTCATGATAGCAGGTGGTTAAATAGAAATTCGCTGCTAGGCTGAACCTGTAGGAGCAAACGTATGCCAAAAATGTAAGCAGAATGCGCTTTTCAGTGAATAGCAGCCAGGCACATTTTAGCTAGTTTTACTTGTAAGTGGGGTTTGAAACTCTTTTCAGGATCAGTACTGGGCTCAAAACATGCAGCCCTGAGGTCTCTCATGATAGCAGGTGGTTAAGTAGAAATTTGCCACTTGGCTGACCCAGCAGGAGCAAACGTATTCCAAAAATGTACGCAGAATGAGCTTTTTAGTGAAGAGCAGCCACGCACATTTTAGCTAGTTTTCCTTGTAAGTGGAGTTGGAAACGCTTTTCAGGATCAGTACTGGGCTCAAAACATGCAGCCCTGAGGTCTCTCATGATAGCAGGTGGTTAAATAGAAATTCGCTGCTCAGCTGACCCGGCAGGAGCAAATGTATGCCAAAAATGTACGCAGAATGAGCTTTTCAGTGAAGAGCAGCCAGGCAAATTTTAGCTAGTTTTACTTGTAAGTGGAGTTGGAAACGCTTTTCAGGCTCAGTACTGGGCTCAAAACATGCAGCCTTGAGGTCTCTCATGATAGCAGGTGGTTAAATAGAAATTCGCTGCTAGGCTGACCCTGTAGGAGCAAACGTATGCCAAAAATGTAAGCAGAATGAGCTTTTCAGTGAATAGCAGCCAGGCACATTTTAGCTAGTTTTACTTGTAAGTGGGGTTTGAAACTCTTTTCAGGATCAGTACTGGGCTCAAAACATGCAGCCCTGAGGTCTCTCATGATAGCAGGTGGTTAAGTAGAAATTTGCCACTAGGCTGACCCAGCAGGAGCAAACGTATTCCAAAAATGTACGCAGAATGAGCTTTTTAGTGAAGAGCAGCCACGCACATTTTAGCTAGTTTTCCTTGTAAGTGGAGTTGGAAACGCTTTTCAGGATCAGTACTGGGCTCAAAACATGCAGCCCTGAGGTCTCTCATGATAGCAGGTGGTTAAATAGAAATTCGCTGCTCAGCTGACCCGGCAGGAGCAAATGTATGCCAAAAATGTACGCAGAATGAGCTTTTCAGTGAAGAGCAGCCAGGCAAATTTTAGCTAGTTTTACTTGTAAGTGGAGTTGGAAACGCTTTTCAGGCTCAGTACTCGGCTCAAAACATGCAGCCTTAAGGTCTCTCATGATAGCAGGTGGTTAAGTAGAAATTTGCCACTTGGCTGACCCAGCAGGAGCAAACATATGCCAAAAATGTACACAGAATGAGCTTTTCAGTGAATAGCAGCCAGGCACATTTTAGCTAGTTTTCCTGTTAAGTGGGGTTGGAAACGCTTTTCAGGATCAGTACTCGGCTCAAAACATGCAGCCCTGAGGTCTCTCATGATAGCAGGTGGTTAAATAGAAATTCGCTGCTCAGCTGACCCTGTAGGAGCAACCGTATGCCAAAAATGTAAGCAGAATGAGCTTTTCAGTGAATAGCAGCCAGGCACATTTTAGCTAGTTTTACTTGTAAGTGGGGTTGGAAACGCTTTTCAGGATCAGTACTGGGCTCAAAACATGCAGCCCTGAGGTCTCTCATGATAGCAGGTGGTTAAATAGAAATTCGCTGCTCAGCTGACCCTGTAGGAGCAACCGTATGCTAAAAATGTAAGCAGAATGAGCTTTTCAGTGAAAAGCAGACAGGCACATTTTAGCTAGTTTTAATTGTAAGTGAGGTTGGAAACGCTTTTCGGGCTCAGTACTGGGCTCAAAACATGCAGCCTTGAGGTCTCTCATGATAGCAGGTGGTTAAATAGAAATTCGCTGATCAGCTGACCCTGTAGGAGCAAACGTATGCCAAAAATGTACGCAGAATTCAGTGAAGATCAGCCAGGCAAATTTTAGCTAGTTTTACTTGTAACTGGGGTTGGAAACTCTTTTCAGGATCAGTACTGGGCTTAAAACATGCAGCCCTGAGGTCTCTCATGATAGCAGGTGGTTAAATAGAAATTCGCTGCTCAGCTGACCCTGTAGGAGCAACCGTATGCCAAAAATGTAAGCAGAATGAGCTTTTCAGTGAATAGCAGCCAGGCACATTTTGGCTAGTTTTACTTGTAAGTGGGGTTGGAAACGCTTTTCAGGATCAGTACTGGGCTAAAAACATGCAGCCCTGAGGTCTCTCATGATAGCAGGTGGTTAAATAGAAATTCGCTGCTCAGCTGACCCTGTAGGAGCAACCGTGTGCCAAAAATGTAAGCAGAATGAGCTTTTCAGTGAATAGCAGCCAGGCACATTTTAGCTAGTTTTACTTGTAAGTGGAGTTGGAAACGCTTTTCAGGATCAGTACTGGGCTCAAAACATGCAGCCCTGAGGTCTCTCATGATAGCAGGTGGTTAAATAGAAATTCGCTGCTCAGCTGACCCTGTAGGAGCAACCGTATGCCAAAAATGTAAGCAGAATGAGCTTTTCAGTGAATAGCAGCCAGGCACATTTTAGCTAGTTTTACTTGTAAGTGGGGTTGGAAACGCTTTTCAGGATCAGTACTGGGCTCAAAACATGCAGCCCTGAGGTCTCTCATGATAGCAGGTGGTTAAATAGAAATTCGCTGCTCAGCTGACCCTGTAGGAGCAACCGTATGCCAAAAATGTAAGCAGAATGAGCTTTTCAGTGAAAAGCAGCCAGGCACATTTTAGCTAGTTTTACTTGTAAGTGAGGTTGGAAACGCTTTTCGGGCTCAGTACTGGGCTCACAACATGCAGCCTTGAGGTCTCTCATGATAGCAGGTGGTTAAATAGAAATTCGCTGATCAGCTGACCCTGTAGGAGCAAACGTATGCCAAAAATTTACGCAGAATGAGCTTTTCAGTGAAGAGCAGCCAGGCAAATTTTAGCTAGTTTTACTTGTAAGTGGAGTTGGAAACGCTTTTCAGGCTCAGTACTGGGCTCAAAACATGCAGCCTTGAGGTCTCTCATGATAGCAGGTGGTTAAATAGAAATTCGCTGCTAGGCTGACCCTGTAGGAGCAAACGTATGCCAAAAATGTAAGCAGAATGAGCTTTTCAGTGAATAGCAGCCAGGCACATTTTAGCTAGTTTTACTTGTAAGTGGGGTTTGAAACTCTTTTCAGGATCAGTACTGGGCTCAAAACATGCAGCCCTGAGGTCTCTCATGATAGCAGGTGGTTAAGTAGAAATTTGCCACTTGGCTGACCCAGCAGGAGCAAACGTATTCCAAAAATGTACGCAGAATGAGCTTTTTAGTGAAGAGCAGCCACGCACATTTTAGCTAGTTTTCCTTGTAAGTGGAGTTGGAAACGCTTTTCAGGATCAGTACTGGGCTCAAAACATGCAGCCCTGAGGTCTCTCATGATAGCAGGTGGTTAAATAGAAATTCGCTGCTCAGCTGACCCGGCAGGAGCAAATGTATGCCAAAAATGTACGCAGAATGAGCTTTTCAGTGAAGAGCAGCCAGGCAAATTTTAGCTAGTTTTACTTGTAAGTGGAGTTGGAAACGCTTTTCAGGCTCAGTACTCGGCTCAAAACATGCAGCCTTAAGGTCTCTCATGATAGCAGGTGGTTAAGTAGAAATTTGCCACTTGGCTGACCCAGCAGGAGCAAACATATGCCAAAAATGTACACAGAATGAGCTTTTCAGTGAATAGCAGCCAGGCACATTTTAGCTAGTTTTCCTGTTAAGTGGGGTTGGAAACGCTTTTCAGGATCAGTACTCGGCTCAAAACATGCAGCCCTGAGGTCTCTCATGATAGCAGGTGGTTAAATAGAAATTCGCTGCTCAGCTGACCCTGTAGGAGCAACCGCATGCCAAAAATGTAAGCAGAATGAGCTTTTCAGTGAATAGCAGCCAGGCACATTTTAGCTAGTTTTACTTGTAAGTGGGGTTGGAAACGCTTTTCAGGATCAGTACTGGGCTCAAAACATGCAGCCCTGAGGTCTCTCATGATAGCAGGTGGTTAAATAGAAATTCGCTGCTCAGCTGACCCTGTAGGAGCAACCGTATGCTAAAAATGTAAGCAGAATGAGCTTTTCAGTGAAAAGCAGACAGGCACATTTTAGCTAGTTTTAATTGTAAGTGAGGTTGGAAACGCTTTTCGGGCTCAGTACTGGGCTCAAAACATGCAGCCTTGAGGTCTCTCATGATAGCAGGTGGTTAAATAGAAATTCGCTGATCAGCTGACCCTGTAGGAGCAAACGTATGCCAAAAATGTACGCAGAATGAGCTTTTCAGTGAAGAGCTGCCAGGCAAATTTTAGCTAGTTTTACTTGTAACTGGGGTTGGAAACTCTTTTCAGGATCAGTACTGGGCTCAAAACATGCAGCCCTGAGGTCTCTCATGATAGCAGGTGGTTAAATAGAAATTCGCTGCTCAGCTGACCCTGTAGGAGCAACCGTATGCCAAAAATGTAAGCAGAATGAGCTTTTCAGTGAATAGCAGCCAGGCACATTTTGGCTAGTTTTACTTGTAAGTGGGGTTTGAAACGCTTTTCAGGATCAGTACTGGGCTAAAAACATGCAGCCCTGAGGTCTCTCATGATAGCAGGTGGTTAAATAGAAATTCGCTGCTCAGCTGACCCTGTAGGAGCAACCGTGTGCCAAAAATGTAAGCAGAATGAGCTTTTCAGTGAATAGCAGCCAGGCACATTTTTAGCTAGTTTTACTTGTAAGTGGAGTTGGAAACGCTTTTCAGGATCAGTACTGGGCTCAAAACATGCAGCCCTGAGGTCTCTCATGATAGCAGGTGGTTAAATAGAAATTCGCTGCTCAGCTGACCCTGTAGGAGCAACCGTATGCCAAAAATGTAAGCAGAATGAGCTTTTCAGTGAAAAGCAGCCAGGCACATTTTAGCTAGTTTTACTTGTAAGTGAGGTTGGAAACGCTTTTCGGGCTCAGTACTGGGCTCACAACATGCAGCCTTGAGGTCTCTCATGATAGCAGGTGGTTAAATAGAAATTCGCTGATCAGCTGACCCTGTAGGAGCAAACGTATGCCAAAAATTTACGCAGAATGAGCTTTTCAGTGAAGAGCAGCCAGGCAAATTTTAGCTAGTTTTACTTGTAAGTGGAGTTGGAAACGCTTTTCAGGATCAGTACTGGGCTCAAAACATGCAGCCCTGAGGTCTCTCATGATAGCAGGTGGTTAAATAGAAATTCGCTGCTCAGCTGACCCGGCAGGAGCAAATGTATGCCAAAAATGTACGCAGAATGAGCTTTTCAGTGAAGAGCAGCCAGGCAAATTTTAGCTAGTTTTACTTGTAAGTGGAGTTGGAAACGCTTTTCAGGCTCAGTACTCGGCTCAAAACATGCAGCCTTAAGGTCTCTCATGATAGCAGGTGGTTAAGTAGAAATTTGCCACTTGGCTGACCCAGCAGGAGCAAACATATGCCAAAAATGTACACAGAATGAGCTTTTCAGTGAATAGCAGCCAGGCACATTTTAGCTAGTTTTACCTGTAAGTGGGGTTGGAAACGCTTTTCAGGATCAGTACTGGGCTCAAAACATGCAGCCCTGAGGTCTCTCATGATAGCAGGTGGTTAAATAGAAATTCGCAGCTCAGCTGACCCTGTAGGAGCAACCGTATGCTAAAAATGTAAGCAGAATGAGCTTTTCAGTGAAAAGCAGACAGGCACATTTTAGCTAGTTTTAATTGTAAGTGAGGTTGGAAACGCTTTTCGGGCTCAGTACTGGGCTCAAAACATGCAGCCTTGAGGTCTCTCATGATAGCAGGTGGTTAAATAGAAATTCGCTGATCAGCTGACCCTGTAGGAGCAAACGTATGCCAAAAATGTACGCAGAATGAGCTTTTCAGTGAAGAGCAGCCAGGCAAATTTTAGCTAGTTTTACGTGTAACTGGGGTTGGAAACTCTTTTCAGGATCAGTACTGGGCTCAAAACATGCAGCCCTGAGGTCTCTCATGATAGCAGGTGGTTAAATAGAAATTCGCTGCTCAGCTGACCCTGTAGGAGCAACCGTATGCCAAAAATGTAAGCAGAATGAGCTTTTCAGTGAATAGCAGCCAGGCACATTTTGGCTAGTTTTACTTGTAAGTGGGGTTGGAAACGCTTTTCAGGATCAGTACTGGGCTAAAAACATGCAGCCCTGAGGTCTCTCATGATAGCAGGTGGTTAAATAGAAATTCGCTGCTCAGCTGACCCTGTAGGAGCAACCGTATGCCAAAAATGTAAGCAGAATGAGCTTTTCAGTGAATAGCAGCCAGGCACATTTTGGCTAGTTTTACTTGTAAGTGGGGTTGGAAACGCTTTTCAGGATCAGTACTGGGCTAAAAACATGCAGCCCTGAGGTCTCTCATGATAGCAGGTGGTTAAATAGAAATTCGCTGCTCAGCTGACCCTGTAGGAGCAACCGTGTGCCAAAAATGTAAGCAGAATGAGCTTTTCAGTGAATAGCAGCCAGGCAAATTTTAGCTAGTTTTACTTGTAAGTGGAGTTGGAAACGCTTTTCAGGCTCAGTACTCGATCAAAACATGCAGCCTTAAGGTCTCTCATGATAGCAGGTGGTTAAGTAGAAATTTGCCACTTGGCTGACCCAGCAGGAGCAAACATATGCCAAAAATGTACACAGAATGAGCTTTTCAGTGAATAGCAGCCAGGCACATTTTAGCTAGTTTTCCTGTTAAGTGGGGTTGGAAACGCTTTTCAGGATCAGTACTCGGCTCAAAACATGCAGCCCTGAGGTCTCTCATGATAGCAGGTGGTTAAATAGAAATTCGCTGCTCAGCTGACCCTGTAGGAGCAACCGTATGCCAAAAATGTAAGCAGAATGAGCTTTTCAGTGAATAGCAGCCAGGCACATTTTAGCTAGTTTTACTTGTAAGTGGGGTTGGAAACGCTTTTCAGGATCAGTACTGGGCTCAAAACATGCAGCCCTGAGGTCTCTCATGATAGCAGGTGGTTAAATAGAAATTCGCTGCTCAGCTGACCCTGTAGGAGCAACCGCATGCTAAAAATGTAAGCAGAATGAGCTTTTCAGTGAAAAGCAGACAGGCACATTTTAGCTAGTTTTAATTGTAAGTGAGGTTGGAAACGCTTTTCGGGCTCAGTACTGGGCTCAAAACATGCAGCCTTGAGGTCTCTCATGATAGCAGGTGGTTAAATAGAAATTCGCTGATCAGCTGACCCTGTAGGAGCAAACGTATGCCAAAAATGTACGCAGAATGAGCTTTTCAGTGAAGAGCAGCCAGGCAAATTTTAGCTAGTTTTACTTGTAACTGGGGTTGGAAACTCTTTTCAGGATCAGTACTGGGCTCAAAACATGCAGCCCTGAGGTCTCTCATGATAGCAGGTGGTTAAATAGAAATTCGCTGCTCAGCTGACCCTGTAGGAGCAACCGTATGCCAAAAATGTAAGCAGAATGAGCTTTTCAGTGAATAGCAGCCAGGCACATTTTGGCTAGTTTTACTTGTAAGTGGGGTTTGAAACGCTTTTCAGGATCAGTACTGGGCTAAAAACATGCAGCCCTGAGGTCTCTCATGATAGCAGGTGGTTAAATAGAAATTCGCTGCTCAGCTGACCCTGTAGGAGCAACCGTGTGCCAAAAATGTAAGCAGAATGAGCTTTTCAGTGAATAGCAGCCAGGCACATTTTTAGCTAGTTTTACTTGTAAGTGGAGTTGGAAACGCTTTTCAGGATCAGTACTGGGCTCAAAATATGCAGCCCTGAGGTCTCTCATGATAGCAGGTGGTTAAATAGAAATTCGCTGCTCAGCTGACCCTGTAGGAGCAACCGTATGCCAAAAATGTAAGCAGAATGAGCTTTTCAGTGAATAGCAGCCAGGCACATTTTAGCTAGTTTTACTTGTAAGTGGGGTTGGAAACGCTTTTCAGGATCAGTACTGGGCTCAAAACATGCAGCCCTGAGGTCTCTCATGATAGCAGGTGGTTAAATAGAAATTCGCTGCTCAGCTGACCCTGTAGGAGCAACCGTATGCCAAAAATGTAAGCAGAATGAGCTTTTCAGTGAAAAGCAGCCAGGCACATTTTAGCTAGTTTTACTTGTAAGTGAGGTTGGAAACGCTTTTCGGGCTCAGTACTGGGCTCACAACATGCAGCCTTGAGGTCTCTCATGATAGCAGGTGGTTAAATAGAAATTCGCTGATCAGCTGACCCTGTAGGAGCAAACGTATGCCAAAAATTTACGCAGAATGAGCTTTTCAGTGAAGAGCAGCCAGGCAAATTTTAGCTAGTTTTACTTGTAAGTGGAGTTGGAAACGCTTTTCAGGATCAGTACTGGGCTCAAAACATGCAGCCCTGAGGTCTCTCATGATAGCAGGTGGTTAAATAGAAATTCGCTGCTCAGCTGACCCGGCAGGAGCAAATGTATGCCAAAAATGTAGGCAGAATGAGCTTTTCAGTGAAGAGCAGCCAGGCAAATTTTAGCTAGTTTTATCTGTTAAGTGGGGTTGGAAACGCTTTTCAGGATCAGTACTCGGCTCAAAACATGCAGCCCTGAGGTCTCTCATGATAGCAGGTGGTTAAATAGAAATTCGCTGCTCAGCTGACCCTGTAGGAGCAACCGTATGCCAAAAATGTACACAGAATGAGCTTTTCAGTGAATAGCAGCCAGGCACATTTTAGCTAGTTTTCCTGTTAAGTGGGGTTGGAAACGCTTTTCAGGATCAGTACTCGGCTCAAAACATGCAGCCCTGAGGTCTCTCATGATAGCAGGTGGTTAAATAGAAATTCGCTGCTCAGCTGACCCTGTAGGAGCAACCGTATGCCAAAAATGTAAGCAGAATGAGCTTTTCAGTGAATAGCAGCCAGGCACATTTTAGCTAGTTTTACCTGTAAGTGGGGTTGGAAACGCTTTTCAGGATCAGTACTGGGCTCAAAACATGCAGCCCTGAGGTCTCTCATGATAGCAGGTGGTTAAATAGAAATTCGCAGCTCAGCTGACCCTGTAGGAGCAACCGTATGCTAAAAATGTAAGCAGAATGAGCTTTTCAGTGAAAAGCAGACAGGCACATTTTAGCTAGTTTTAATTGTAAGTGAGGTTGGAAACGCTTTTCGGGCTCAGTACTGGGCTCAAAACATGCAGCCTTGAGGTCTCTCATGATAGCAGGTGGTTAAATAGAAATTCGCTGATCAGCTGACCCTGTAGGAGCAAACGTATGCCAAAAATGTACGCAGAATGAGCTTTTCAGTGAAGAGCAGCCAGGCAAATTTTAGCTAGTTTTACTTGTAACTGGGGTTGAACTCTTTTCAGGATCAGTACTGGGCTCAAAACATGCAGCCCTGAGGTCTCTCATGATAGCAGGTGGTTAAATAGAAATTCGCTGCTCAGCTGACCCTGTAGGAGCAACCGTATGCCAAAAATGTAAGCAGAATGAGCTTTTCAGTGAATAGCAGCCAGGCACATTTTGGCTAGTTTTACTTGTAAGTGGGGTTGGAAACGCTTTTCAGGATCAGTACTGGGCTAAAAACATGCAGCCCTGAGGTCTCTCATGATAGCAGGTGGTTAAATAGAAATTCGCTGCTCAGCTGACCCTGTAGGAGCAACCGTGTGCCAAAAATGTAAGCAGAATGAGCTTTTCAGTGAATAGCAGCCAGGCACATTTTAGCTAGTTTTACTTGTAAGTGGAGTTGGAAACGCTTTTCAGGATCAGTACTGGGCTCAAAACATGCAGCCCTGAGGTCTCTCATGATAGCAGGTGGTTAAATAGAAATTCGCTGCTCAGCTGTCCCTGTAGGAGCAACCGTATGCCAAAAATGTAAGCGGAATGAGCTTTTCAGTGAATAGCAGCCAGGCACATTTTAGCTAGTTTTACTTGTAAGTGGGGTTGGAAACGCTTTTCAGGATCAGTACTGGGCTCAAAACATGCAGCCCTGAGGTCTCTCATGATAGCAGGTGGTTAAATAGAAATTCGCTGCTCAGCTGACCCTGTAGGAGCAACCGTATGCCAAAAATGTAAGCAGAATGAGCTTTTCAGTGAAAAGCAGCCAGGCACATTTTAGCTAGTTTTACTTGTAAGTGGGGTTGGAAACGCTTTTCAGGATCAGTACTGGGCTCAAAACATGCAGCCCTGAGGTCTCTCATGATAGCAGGTGGTTAAATAGAAATTCGCTGCTCAGCTGACCCTGTAGGAGCAACCGTATGCTAAAAATGTAAGCAGAATGAGCTTTTCAGTGAAAAGCAGACAGGCACATTTTAGCTAGTTTTAATTGTAAGTGAGGTTGGAAACGCTTTTCGGGCTCAGTACTGGGCTCAAAACATGCAGCCTTGAGGTCTCTCATGATAGCAGGTGGTTAAATAGAAATTCGCTGATCAGCTGACCCTGTAGGAGCAAACGTATGCCAAAAATGTACGCAGAATGAGCTTTTCAGTGAAGAGCAGCCAGGCAAATTTTAGCTAGTTTTACTTGTAACTGGGGTTGGAAACTCTTTTCAGGATCAGTACTGGGCTCAAAACATGCAGCCCTGAGGTCTCTCATGATAGCAGGTGGTTAAATAGAAATTCGCTGCTCAGCTGACCCTGTAGGAGCAACCGTGTGCCAAAAATGTAAGCAGAATGAGCTTTTCAGTGAATAGCAGCCAGGCACATTTTAGCTAGTTTTACTTGTAAGTGGAGTTGGAAACGCTTTTCAGGATCAGTACTGGGCTCAAAACATGCAGCCCTGAGGTCTCTCATGATAGCAGGTGGTTAAATAGAAATTCGCTGCTCAGCTGACCCTGTAGGAGCAAACGTATGCCAAAAATGTAAGCAGAATGAGCTTTTCAGTGAATAGCAGCCAGGCACATTTTAGCTAGTTTTACTTGTAACTGGGGTTGGAAACTCTTTTCAGGATCAGTACTGGGCTCAAAACATGCAGCCCTGAGGTCTCTCATGATAGCAGGTGGTTAAATAGAAATTCGCTGCTCAGCTGACCCTGTAGGAGCAACCGTATGCCAAAAATGTAAGCAGAATGAGCTTTTCAGTGAATAGCAGCCAGGCACATTTTGGCTAGTTTTACTTGTAAGTGGGGTTGGAAACGCTTTTCAGGATCAGTACTGGGCTAAAAACATGCAGCCCTGAGGTCTCTCATGATAGCAGGTGGTTAAATAGAAATTCGCTGCTCAGCTGACCCTGTAGGAGCAACCGTGTGCCAAAAATGTAAGCAGAATGAGCTTTTCAGTGAATAGCAGCCAGGCACATTTTGGCTAGTTTTACTTGTAAGTGGGGTTGGAAACGCTTTTCAGGATCAGTACTGGGCTAAAAACATGCAGCCCTGAGGTCTCTCATGATAGCAGGTGGTTAAATAGAAATTCGCTGCTCAGCTGACCCTGTAGGAGCAACCGTGTGCCAAAAATGTAAGCAGAATGAGCTTTTCAGTGAACAGCAGCCAGGCACATTTTGGCTAGTTTTACTTGTAAGTGGGGTTGGAAACGCTTTTCAGGATCAGTACTGGGCTAAAAACATGCAGCCCTGAGGTCTCTCATGATAGCAGGTGGTTAAATAGAAATTCGCTGCTCAGCTGACCCTGTAGGAGCAACCGTATGCCAAAAATGTAAGCAGAATGAGCTTTTCAGTGAAAAGCAGCCAGGCACATTTTAGCTAGTTTTACTTGTAAGTGAGGTTGGAAACGCTTTTCGGGCTCAGTACTGGGCTCACAACATGCAGCCTTGAGGTCTCTCATGATAGCAGGTGGTTAAATAGAAATTCGCTGATCAGCTGACCCTGTAGGAGCAAACGTATGCCAAAAATGTACGCAGAATGAGCTTTTCAGTGAAGAGCAGCCAGGCAAATTTTAGCTAGTTTTACTTGTAAGTGGAGTTGGAAACGCTTTTCAGGCTCAGTACTGGGCTCAAAACATGCAGCCTTGAGGTCTCTCATGATAGCAGGTGGTTAAATAGAAATTCGCTGCTAGGCTGACCCTGTAGGAGCAAACGTATGCCAAAAATGTAAGCAGAATGCGCTTTTCAGTGAATAGCAGCCAGGCACATTTTAGCTAGTTTTACTTGTAAGTGGGGTTTGAAACTCTTTTCAGGATCAGTACTGGGCTCAAAACATGCAGCCCTGAGGTCTCTCATGATAGCAGGTGGTTAAGTAGAAATTTGCCACTTGGCTGACCCAGCAGGAGCAAACGTATTCCAAAAATGTACGCAGAATGAGCTTTTTAGTGAAGAGCAGCCACGCACATTTTAGCTAGTTTTCCTTGTAAGTGGAGTTGGAAACGCTTTTCAGGATCAGTACTGGGCTCAAAACATGCAGCCCTGAGGTCTCTCATGATAGCAGGTGGTTAAATAGAAATTCGCTGCTCAGCTGACCCGGCAGGAGCAAATGTATGCCAAAAATGTACGCAGAATGAGCTTTTCAGTGAAGAGCAGCCAGGCATATTTTAGCTAGTTTTACTTGTAAGTGGAGTTGGAAACGCTTTTCAGGCTCAGTACTCGGCTCAAAACATGCAGCCTTAAGGTCTCTCATGATAGCAGGTGGTTAAGTAGAAATTTGCCACTTGGCTGACCCAGCAGGAGCAAACATATGCCAAAAATGTACACAGAATGAGCTTTTCAGTGAATAGCAGCCAGGCACATTTTAGCTAGTTTTCCTGTTAAGTGGGGTTGGAAACGCTTTTCAGGATCAGTACTCGGCTCAAAACATGCAGCCCTGAGGTCTCTCATGATAGCAGGTGGTTAAATAGAAATTCGCTGCTCAGCTGACCCTGTAGGAGCAAACGTATGCCAAAAATGTACGCAGAATGAGCTTTTCAGTGAAGAGCAGCCAGGCAAATTTTAGCTAGTTTTACTTGTAACTGGGGTTGGAAACTCTTTTCAGGATCAGTACTGGGCTCAAAACATGCAGCCCTGAGGTCTCTCATGATAGCAGGTGGTTAAATAGAAATTCGCTGCTCAGCTGACCCTGTAGGAGCAACCGTATGCCAAAAATGTAAGCAGAATGAGCTTTTCAGTGAATAGCAGCCAGGCACATTTTGGCTAGTTTTACTTGTAAGTGGGGTTGGAAACGCTTTTCAGGATCAGTACTGGGCTAAAAACATGCAGCCCTGAGGTCTCTCATGATAGCAGGTGGTTAAATAGAAATTCGCTGCTCAGCTGACCCTGTAGGAGCAACCGTGTGCCAAAAATGTAAGCAGAATGAGCTTTTCAGTGAATAGCAGCCAGGCACATTTTAGCTAGTTTTACTTGTAAGTGGAGTTGGAAACGCTTTTCAGGATCAGTACTGGGCTCAAAACATGCAGCCCTGAGGTCTCTCATGATAGCAGGTGGTTAAATAGAAATTCGCTGATCAGCTGACCCTGTAGGAGCAAACGTATGCCAAACATTTACGCAGAATGAGCTTTTCAGTGAAGAGCAGCCAGGCAAATTTTAGCTAGTTTTACTTGTAAGTGGAGTTGGAAACGCTTTTCAGGCTCAGTACTGGGCTCAAAACATGCAGCCTTGAGGTCTCTCATGATAGCAGGTGGTTAAATAGAAATTCGCTGCTAGGCTGAACCTGTAGGAGCAAACGTATGCCAAAAATGTAAGCAGAATGCGCTTTTCAGTGAATAGCAGCCAGGCACATTTTAGCTAGTTTTACTTGTAAGTGGGGTTTGAAACTCTTTTCAGGATCAGTACTGGGCTCAAAACATGCAGCCCTGAGGTCTCTCATGATAGCAGGTGGTTAAGTAGAAATTTGCCACTTGGCTGACCCAGCAGGAGCAAACGTATTCCAAAAATGTACGCAGAATGAGCTTTTTAGTGAAGAGCAGCCACGCACATTTTAGCTAGTTTTCCTTGTAAGTGGAGTTGGAAACGCTTTTCAGGATCAGTACTGGGCTCAAAACATGCAGCCCTGAGGTCTCTCATGATAGCAGGTGGTTAAATAGAAATTCGCTGCTCAGCTGACCCGGCAGGAGCAAATGTATGCCAAAAATGTACGCAGAATGAGCTATTCAGTGAAGAGCAGCCAGGCAAATTTTAGCTAGTTTTACTTGTAAGTGGAGTTGGAAACGCTTTTCAGGCTCAGTACTGGGCTCAAAACATGCAGCCTTGAGGTCTCTCATGATAGCAGGTGGTTAAATAGAAATTCGCTGCTAGGCTGACCCTGTAGGAGCAAACGTATGCCAAAAATGTAAGCAGAATGAGCTTTTCAGTGAATAGCAGCCAGGCACATTTTAGCTAGTTTTACTTGTAAGTGGGGTTTGAAACTCTTTTCAGGATCAGTACTGGGCTCAAAACATGCAGCCCTGAGGTCTCTCATGATAGCAGGTGGTTAAGTAGAAATTTGCCACTAGGCTGACCCAGCAGGAGCAAACGTATTCCAAAAATGTACGCAGAATGAGCTTTTTAGTGAAGAGCAGCCACGCACATTTTAGCTAGTTTTCCTTGTAAGTGGAGTTGGAAACGCTTTCAGGATCAGTACTGGGCTCAAAACATGCAGCCCTGAGGTCTCTCATGATAGCAGGTGGTTAAATAGAAATTCGCTGCTCAGCTGACCCGGCAGGAGCAAATGTATGCCAAAAATGTACGCAGAATGAGCTTTTCAGTGAAGAGCAGCCAGGCAAATTTTAGCTAGTTTTACTTGTAAGTGGAGTTGGAAACGCTTTTCAGGCTCAGTACTCGGCTCAAAACATGCAGCCTTAAGGTCTCTCATGATAGCAGGTGGTTAAGTAGAAATTTGCCACTTGGCTGACCCAGCAGGAGCAAACATATGCCAAAAATGTACACAGAATGAGCTTTTCAGTGAATAGCAGCCAGGCACATTTTAGCTAGTTTTCCTGTTAAGTGGGGTTGGAAACGCTTTTCAGGATCAGTACTCGGCTCAAAACATGCAGCCCTGAGGTCTCTCATGATAGCAGGTGGTTAAATAGAAATTCGCTGCTCAGCTGACCCTGTAGGAGCAACCGTATGCCAAAAATGTAAGCAGAATGAGCTTTTCAGTGAATAGCAGCCAGGCACATTTTAGCTAGTTTTACTTGTAAGTGGGGTTGGAAACGCTTTTCAGGATCAGTACTGGGCTCAAAACATGCAGCCCTGAGGTCTCTCATGATAGCAGGTGGTTAAATAGAAATTCGCTGCTCAGCTGACCCTGTAGGAGCAACCGTATGCTAAAAATGTAAGCAGAATGAGCTTTTCAGTGAAAAGCAGACAGGCACATTTTAGCTAGTTTTAATTGTAAGTGAGGTTGGAAACGCTTTTCGGGCTCAGTACTGGGCTCAAAACATGCAGCCTTGAGGTCTCTCATGATAGCAGGTGGTTAAATAGAAATTCGCTGATCAGCTGACCCTGTAGGAGCAAACGTATGCCAAAAATGTACGCAGAATTCAGTGAAGATCAGCCAGGCAAATTTTAGCTAGTTTTACTTGTAACTGGGGTTGGAAACTCTTTTCAGGATCAGTACTGGGCTTAAAACATGCAGCCCTGAGGTCTCTCATGATAGCAGGTGGTTAAATAGAAATTCGCTGCTCAGCTGACCCTGTAGGAGCAACCGTATGCCAAAAATGTAAGCAGAATGAGCTTTTCAGTGAATAGCAGCCAGGCACATTTTGGCTAGTTTTACTTGTAAGTGGGGTTGGAAACGCTTTTCAGGATCAGTACTGGGCTAAAAACATGCAGCCCTGAGGTCTCTCATGATAGCAGGTGGTTAAATAGAAATTCGCTGCTCAGCTGACCCTGTAGGAGCAACCGTGTGCCAAAAATGTAAGCAGAATGAGCTTTTCAGTGAATAGCAGCCAGGCACATTTTAGCTAGTTTTACTTGTAAGTGGAGTTGGAAACGCTTTTCAGGATCAGTACTGGGCTCAAAACATGCAGCCCTGAGGTCTCTCATGATAGCAGGTGGTTAAATAGAAATTCGCTGCTCAGCTGACCCTGTAGGAGCAACCGTATGCCAAAAATGTAAGCAGAATGAGCTTTTCAGTGAATAGCAGCCAGGCACATTTTAGCTAGTTTTACTTGTAAGTGGGGTTGGAAACGCTTTTCAGGATCAGTACTGGGCTCAAAACATGCAGCCCTGAGGTCTCTCATGATAGCAGGTGGTTAAATAGAAATTCGCTGCTCAGCTGACCCTGTAGGAGCAACCGTATGCCAAAAATGTAAGCAGAATGAGCTTTTCAGTGAAAAGCAGCCAGGCACATTTTAGCTAGTTTTACTTGTAAGTGAGGTTGGAAACGCTTTTCGGGCTCAGTACTGGGCTCACAACATGCAGCCTTGAGGTCTCTCATGATAGCAGGTGGTTAAATAGAAATTCGCTGATCAGCTGACCCTGTAGGAGCAAACGTATGCCAAAAATTTACGCAGAATGAGCTTTTCAGTGAAGAGCAGCCAGGCAAATTTTAGCTAGTTTTACTTGTAAGTGGAGTTGGAAACGCTTTTCAGGCTCAGTACTGGGCTCAAAACATGCAGCCTTGAGGTCTCTCATGATAGCAGGTGGTTAAATAGAAATTCGCTGCTAGGCTGACCCTGTAGGAGCAAACGTATGCCAAAAATGTAAGCAGAATGAGCTTTTCAGTGAATAGCAGCCAGGCACATTTTAGCTAGTTTTACTTGTAAGTGGGGTTTGAAACTCTTTTCAGGATCAGTACTGGGCTCAAAACATGCAGCCCTGAGGTCTCTCATGATAGCAGGTGGTTAAGTAGAAATTTGCCACTTGGCTGACCCAGCAGGAGCAAACGTATTCCAAAAATGTACGCAGAATGAGCTTTTTAGTGAAGAGCAGCCACGCACATTTTAGCTAGTTTTCCTTGTAAGTGGAGTTGGAAACGCTTTTCAGGATCAGTACTGGGCTCAAAACATGCAGCCCTGAGGTCTCTCATGATAGCAGGTGGTTAAATAGAAATTCGCTGCTCAGCTGACCCGGCAGGAGCAAATGTATGCCAAAAATGTACGCAGAATGAGCTTTTCAGTGAAGAGCAGCCAGGCAAATTTTAGCTAGTTTTACTTGTAAGTGGAGTTGGAAACGCTTTTCAGGCTCAGTACTCGGCTCAAAACATGCAGCCTTAAGGTCTCTCATGGATAGCAGGTGGTTAAGTAGAAATTTGCCACTTGGCTGACCCAGCAGGAGCAAACATATGCCAAAAATGTACACAGAATGAGCTTTTCAGTGAATAGCAGCCAGGCACATTTTAGCTAGTTTTCCTGTTAAGTGGGGTTGGAAACGCTTTTCAGGATCAGTACTCGGCTCAAAACATGCAGCCCTGAGGTCTCTCATGATAGCAGGTGGTTAAATAGAAATTCGCTGCTCAGCTGACCCTGTAGGAGCAACCGCATGCCAAAAATGTAAGCAGAATGAGCTTTTCAGTGAATAGCAGCCAGGCACATTTTAGCTAGTTTTACTTGTAAGTGGGGTTGGAAACGCTTTTCAGGATCAGTACTGGGCTCAAAACATGCAGCCCTGAGGTCTCTCATGATAGCAGGTGGTTAAATAGAAATTCGCTGCTCAGCTGACCCTGTAGGAGCAACCGTATGCTAAAAATGTAAGCAGAATGAGCTTTTCAGTGAAAAGCAGACAGGCACATTTTAGCTAGTTTTAATTGTAAGTGAGGTTGGAAACGCTTTTCGGGCTCAGTACTGGGCTCAAAACATGCAGCCTTGAGGTCTCTCATGATAGCAGGTGGTTAAATAGAAATTCGCTGATCAGCTGACCCTGTAGGAGCAAACGTATGCCAAAAATGTATGCAGAATGAGCTTTTCAGTGAAGAGCTGCCAGGCAAATTTTAGCTAGTTTTACTTGTAACTGGGGTTGGAAACTCTTTTCAGGATCAGTACTGGGCTCAAAACATGCAGCCCTGAGGTCTCTCATGATAGCAGGTGGTTAAATAGAAATTCGCTGCTCAGCTGACCCTGTAGGAGCAACCGTATGCCAAAAATGTAAGCAGAATGAGCTTTTCAGTGAATAGCAGCCAGGCACATTTTGGCTAGTTTTACTTGTAAGTGGGGTTTGAAACGCTTTTCAGGATCAGTACTGGGCTAAAAACATGCAGCCCTGAGGTCTCTCATGATAGCAGGTGGTTAAATAGAAATTCGCTGCTCAGCTGACCCTGTAGGAGCAACCGTGTGCCAAAAATGTAAGCAGAATGAGCTTTTCAGTGAATAGCAGCCAGGCACATTTTTAGCTAGTTTTACTTGTAAGTGGAGTTGGAAACGCTTTTCAGGATCAGTACTGGGCTCAAAACATGCAGCCCTGAGGTCTCTCATGATAGCAGGTGGTTAAATAGAAATTCGCTGCTCAGCTGACCCTGTAGGAGCAACCGTATGCCAAAAATGTAAGCAGAATGAGCTTTTCAGTGAAAAGCAGCCAGGCACATTTTAGCTAGTTTTACTTGTAAGTGAGGTTGGAAACGCTTTTCGGGCTCAGTACTGGGCTCACAACATGCAGCCTTGAGGTCTCTCATGATAGCAGGTGGTTAAATAGAAATTCGCTGATCAGCTGACCCTGTAGGAGCAAACGTATGCCAAAAATTTACGCAGAATGAGCTTTTCAGTGAAGAGCAGCCAGGCAAATTTTAGCTAGTTTTACTTGTAAGTGGAGTTGGAAATGCTTTTCAGGATCAGTACTGGGCTCAAAACATGCAGCCCTGAGGTCTCTCATGATAGCAGGTGGTTAAATAGAAATTCGCTGCTCAGCTGACCCGGCAGGAGCAAATGTATGCCAAAAATGTACGCAGAATGAGCTTTTCAGTGAAGAGCAGCCAGGCAAATTTTAGCTAGTTTTACTTGTAAGTGGAGTTGGAAACGCTTTTCAGGCTCAGTACTCGGCTCAAAACATGCAGCCTTAAGGTCTCTCATGATAGCAGGTGGTTAAGTAGAAATTTGCCACTTGGCTGACCCAGCAGGAGCAAACATATGCCAAAAATGTACACAGAATGAGCTTTTCAGTGAATAGCAGCCAGGCACATTTTAGCTAGTTTTCCTGTTAAGTGGGGTTGGAAACGCTTTTCAGGATCAGTACTCGGCTCAAAACATGCAGCCCTGAGGTCTCTCATGATAGCAGGTGGTTAAATAGAAATTCGCTGCTCATCTGACCCTGTAGGAGCAACCGTATGCCAAAAATGTAAGCAGAATGAGCTTTTCAGTGAATAGCAGCCAGGCACATTTTAGCTAGTTTTACCTGTAAGTGGGGTTGGAAACGCTTTTCAGGATCAGTACTGGGCTCAAAACATGCAGCCCTGAGGTCTCTCATGATAGCAGGTGGTTAAATAGAAATTCGCAGCTCAGCTGACCCTGTAGGAGCAACCGTATGCTAAAAATGTAAGCAGAATGAGCTTTTCAGTGAAAAGCAGACAGGCACATTTTAGCTAGTTTTAATTGTAAGTGAGGTTGGAAACGCTTTTCGGGCTCAGTACTGGGCTCAAAACATGCAGCCTTGAGGTCTCTCATGATAGCAGGTGGTTAAATAGAAATTCGCTGATCAGCTGACCCTGTAGGAGCAAACGTATGCCAAAAATGTACGCAGAATGAGCTTTTCAGTGAAGAGCAGCCAGGCAAATTTTAGCTAGTTTTACGTGTAACTGGGGTTGGAAACTCTTTTCAGGATCAGTACTGGGCTCAAAACATGCAGCCCTGAGGTCTCTCATGATAGCAGGTGGTTAAATAGAAATTCGCTGCTCAGCTGACCCTGTAGGAGCAACCGTATGCCAAAAATGTAAGCAGAATGAGCTTTTCAGTGAATAGCAGCCAGGCACATTTTGGCTAGTTTTACTTGTAAGTGGGGTTGGAAACGCTTTTCAGGATCAGTACTGGGCTAAAAACATGCAGCCCTGAGGTCTCTCATGATAGCAGGTGGTTAAATAGAAATTCGCTGCTCAGCTGACCCTGTAGGAGCAACCGTATGCCAAAAATGTAAGCAGAATGAGCTTTTCAGTGAATAGCAGCCAGGCACATTTTGGCTAGTTTTACTTGTAAGTGGGGTTGGAAACGCTTTTCAGGATCAGTACTGGGCTAAAAACATGCAGCCCTGAGGTCTCTCATGATAGCAGGTGGTTAAATAGAAATTCGCTGCTCAGCTGACCCTGTAGGAGCAACCGTGTGCCAAAAATGTAAGCAGAATGAGCTTTTCAGTGAATAGCAGCCAGGCAAATTTTAGCTAGTTTTACTTGTAAGTGGAGTTGGAAACGCTTTTCAGGCTCAGTACTCGATCAAAACATGCAGCCTTAAGGTCTCTCATGATAGCAGGTGGTTAAGTAGAAATTTGCCACTTGGCTGACCCAGCAGGAGCAAACATATGCCAAAAATGTACACAGAATGAGCTTTTCAGTGAATAGCAGCCAGGCACATTTTAGCTAGTTTTCCTGTTAAGTGGGGTTGGAAACGCTTTTCAGGATCAGTACTCGGCTCAAAACATGCAGCCCTGAGGTCTCTCATGATAGCAGGTGGTTAAATAGAAATTCGCTGCTCAGCTGACCCTGTAGGAGCAACCGTATGCCAAAAATGTAAGCAGAATGAGCTTTTCAGTGAATAGCAGCCAGGCACATTTTAGCTAGTTTTACTTGTAAGTGGGGTTGGAAACGCTTTTCAGGATCAGTACTGGGCTCAAAACATGCAGCCCTGAGGTCTCTCATGATAGCAGGTGGTTAAATAGAAATTCGCTGCTCAGCTGACCCTGTAGGAGCAACCGCATGCTAAAAATGTAAGCAGAATGAGCTTTTCAGTGAAAAGCAGACAGGCACATTTTAGCTAGTTTTAATTGTAAGTGAGGTTGGAAACGCTTTTCGGGCTCAGTACTGGGCTCAAAACATGCAGCCTTGAGGTCTCTCATGATAGCAGGTGGTTAAATAGAAATTCGCTGATCAGCTGACCCTGTAGGAGCAAACGTATGCCAAAAATGTACGCAGAATGAGCTTTTCAGTGAAGAGCAGCCAGGCAAATTTTAGCTAGTTTTACTTGTAACTGGGGTTGGAAACTCTTTTCAGGATCAGTACTGGGCTCAAAACATGCAGCCCTGAGGTCTCTCATGATAGCAGGTGGTTAAATAGAAATTCGCTGCTCAGCTGACCCTGTAGGAGCAACCGTATGCCAAAAATGTAAGCAGAATGAGCTTTTCAGTGAATAGCAGCCAGGCACATTTTGGCTAGTTTTACTTGTAAGTGGGGTTTGAAACGCTTTTCAGGATCAGTACTGGGCTAAAAACATGCAGCCCTGAGGTCTCTCATGATAGCAGGTGGTTAAATAGAAATTCGCTGCTCAGCTGACCCTGTAGGAGCAACCGTGTGCCAAAAATGTAAGCAGAATGAGCTTTTCAGTGAATAGCAGCCAGGCACATTTTTAGCTAGTTTTACTTGTAAGTGGAGTTGGAAACGCTTTTCAGGATCAGTACTGGGCTCAAAATATGCAGCCCTGAGGTCTCTCATGATAGCAGGTGGTTAAATAGAAATTCGCTGCTCAGCTGACCCTGTAGGAGCAACCGTATGCCAAAAATGTAAGCAGAATGAGCTTTTCAGTGAATAGCAGCCAGGCACATTTTAGCTAGTTTTACTTGTAAGTGGGGTTGGAAACGCTTTTCAGGATCAGTACTGGGCTCAAAACATGCAGCCCTGAGGTCTCTCATGATAGCAGGTGGTTAAATAGAAATTCGCTGCTCAGCTGACCCTGTAGGAGCAACCGTATGCCAAAAATGTAAGCAGAATGAGCTTTTCAGTGAAAAGCAGCCAGGCACATTTTAGCTAGTTTTACTTGTAAGTGAGGTTGGAAACGCTTTTCGGGCTCAGTACTGGGCTCACAACATGCAGCCTTGAGGTCTCTCATGATAGCAGGTGGTTAAATAGAAATTCGCTGATCAGCTGACCCTGTTGGAGCAAACGTATGCCAAAAATTTACGCAGAATGAGCTTTTCAGTGAAGAGCAGCCAGGCAAATTTTAGCTAGTTTTACTTGTAAGTGGAGTTGGAAACGCTTTTCAGGATCAGTACTGGGCTCAAAACATGCAGCCCTGAGGTCTCTCATGATAGCAGGTGGTTAAATAGAAATTCGCTGCTCAGCTGACCCGGCAGGAGCAAATGTATGCCAAAAATGTAGGCAGAATGAGCTTTTCAGTGAAGAGCAGCCAGGCAAATTTTAGCTAGTTTTATCTGTTAAGTGGGGTTGGAAACGCTTTTCAGGATCAGTACTCGGCTCAAAACATGCAGCCCTGAGGTCTCTCATGATAGCAGGTGGTTAAATAGAAATTCGCTGCTCAGCTGACCCTGTAGGAGCAACCGTATGCCAAAAATGTACACAGAATGAGCTTTTCAGTGAATAGCAGCCAGGCACATTTTAGCTAGTTTTCCTGTTAAGTGGGGTTGGAAACGCTTTTCAGGATCAGTACTCGGCTCAAAACATGCAGCCCTGAGGTCTCTCATGATAGCAGGTGGTTAAATAGAAATTCGCTGCTCAGCTGACCCTGTAGGAGCAACCGTATGCCAAAAATGTAAGCAGAATGAGCTTTTCAGTGAATAGCAGCCAGGCACATTTTAGCTAGTTTTACCTGTAAGTGGGGTTGGAAACGCTTTTCAGGATCAGTACTGGGCTCAAAACATGCAGCCCTGAGGTCTCTCATGATAGCAGGTGGTTAAATAGAAATTCGCAGCTCAGCTGACCCTGTAGGAGCAACCGTATGCTAAAAATGTAAGCAGAATGAGCTTTTCAGTGAAAAGCAGACAGGCACATTTTAGCTAGTTTTAATTGTAAGTGAGGTTGGAAACGCTTTTCGGGCTCAGTACTGGGCTCAAAACATGCAGCCTTGAGGTCTCTCATGATAGCAGGTGGTTAAATAGAAATTCGCTGATCAGCTGACCCTGTAGGAGCAAACGTATGCCAAAAATGTACGCAGAATGAGCTTTTCAGTGAAGAGCAGCCAGGCAAATTTTAGCTAGTTTTACTTGTAACTGGGGTTGAACTCTTTTCAGGATCAGTACTGGGCTCAAAACATGCAGCCCTGAGGTCTCTCATGATAGCAGGTGGTTAAATAGAAATTCGCTGCTCAGCTGACCCTGTAGGAGCAACCGTATGCCAAAAATGTAAGCAGAATGAGCTTTTCAGTGAATAGCAGCCAGGCACATTTTGGCTAGTTTTACTTGTAAGTGGGGTTGGAAACGCTTTTCAGGATCAGTACTGGGCTAAAAACATGCAGCCCTGAGGTCTCTCATGATAGCAGGTGGTTAAATAGAAATTCGCTGCTCAGCTGACCCTGTAGGAGCAACCGTGTGCCAAAAATGTAAGCAGAATGAGCTTTTCAGTGAATAGCAGCCAGGCACATTTTAGCTAGTTTTACTTGTAAGTGGAGTTGGAAACGCTTTTCAGGATCAGTACTGGGCTCAAAACATGCAGCCCTGAGGTCTCTCATGATAGCAGGTGGTTAAATAGAAATTCGCTGCTCAGCTGTCCCTGTAGGAGCAACCGTATGCCAAAAATGTAAGCGGAATGAGCTTTTCAGTGAATAGCAGCCAGGCACATTTTAGCTAGTTTTACTTGTAAGTGGGGTTGGAAACGCTTTTCAGGATCAGTACTGGGCTCAAAACATGCAGCCCTGAGGTCTCTCATGATAGCAGGTGGTTAAATAGAAATTCGCTGCTCAGCTGACCCTGTAGGAGCAACCGTATGCCAAAAATGTAAGCAGAATGAGCTTTTCAGTGAAAAGCAGCCAGGCACATTTTAGCTAGTTTTACTTGTAAGTGGGGTTGGAAACGCTTTTCAGGATCAGTACTGGGCTCAAAACATGCAGCCCTGAGGTCTCTCATGATAGCAGGTGGTTAAATAGAAATTCGCTGCTCAGCTGACCCTGTAGGAGCAACCGTATGCTAAAAATGTAAGCAGAATGAGCTTTTCAGTGAAAAGCAGACAGGCACATTTTAGCTAGTTTTAATTGTAAGTGAGGTTGGAAACGCTTTTCGGGCTCAGTACTGGGCTCAAAACATGCAGCCTTGAGGTCTCTCATGATAGCAGGTGGTTAAATAGAAATTCGCTGATCAGCTGACCCTGTAGGAGCAAACGTATGCCAAAAATGTACGCAGAATGAGCTTTTCAGTGAAGAGCAGCCAGGCAAATTTTAGCTAGTTTTACTTGTAACTGGGGTTGGAAACTCTTTTCAGGATCAGTACTGGGCTCAAAACATGCAGCCCTGAGGTCTCTCATGATAGCAGGTGGTTAAATAGAAATTCGCTGCTCAGCTGACCCTGTAGGAGCAACCGTGTGCCAAAAATGTAAGCAGAATGAGCTTTTCAGTGAATAGCAGCCAGGCACATTTTAGCTAGTTTTACTTGTAAGTGGAGTTGGAAACGCTTTTCAGGATCAGTACTGGGCTCAAAACATGCAGCCCTGAGGTCTCTCATGATAGCAGGTGGTTAAATAGAAATTCGCTGTTCAGCTGACCCTGTAGGAGCAAACGTATGCCAAAAATGTAAGCAGAATGAGCTTTTCAGTGAATAGCAGCCAGGCACATTTTAGCTAGTTTTACTTGTAACTGGGGTTGGAAACTCTTTTCAGGATCAGTACTGGGCTCAAAACATGCAGCCCTGAGGTCTCTCATGATAGCAGGTGGTTAAATAGAAATTCGCTGCTCAGCTGACCCTGTAGGAGCAACCGTATGCCAAAAATGTAAGCAGAATGAGCTTTTCAGTGAATAGCAGCCAGGCACATTTTGGCTAGTTTTACTTGTAAGTGGGGTTGGAAACGCTTTTCAGGATCAGTACTGGGCTAAAAACATGCAGCCCTGAGGTCTCTCATGATAGCAGGTGGTTAAATAGAAATTCGCTGCTCAGCTGACCCTGTAGGAGCAACCGTGTGCCAAAAATGTAAGCAGAATGAGCTTTTCAGTGAATAGCAGCCAGGCACATTTTGGCTAGTTTTACTTGTAAGTGGGGTTGGAAACGCTTTTCAGGATCAGTACTGGGCTAAAAACATGCAGCCCTGAGGTCTCTCATGATAGCAGGTGGTTAAATAGAAATTCGCTGCTCAGCTGACCCTGTAGGAGCAACCGTGTGCCAAAAATGTAAGCAGAATGAGCTTTTCAGTGAACAGCAGCCAGGCACATTTTGGCTAGTTTTACTTGTAAGTGGGGTTGGAAACGCTTTTCAGGATCAGTACTGGGCTAAAAACATGCAGCCCTGAGGTCTCTCATGATAGCAGGTGGTTAAATAGAAATTCGCTGCTCAGCTGACCCTGTAGGAGCAACCGTATGCCAAAAATGTAAGCAGAATGAGCTTTTCAGTGAAAAGCAGCCAGGCACATTTTAGCTAGTTTTACTTGTAAGTGAGGTTGGAAACGCTTTTCGGGCTCAGTACTGGGCTCACAACATGCAGCCTTGAGGTCTCTCATGATAGCAGGTGGTTAAATAGAAATTCGCTGATCAGCTGACCCTGTAGGAGCAAACGTATGCCAAAAATGTACGCAGAATGAGCTTTTCAGTGAAGAGCAGCCAGGCAAATTTTAGCTAGTTTTACTTGTAAGTGGAGTTGGAAACGCTTTTCAGGCTCAGTACTGGGCTCAAAACATGCAGCCTTGAGGTCTCTCATGATAGCAGGTGGTTAAATAGAAATTCGCTGCTAGGCTGACCCTGTAGGAGCAAACGTATGCCAAAAATGTAAGCAGAATGCGCTTTTCAGTGAATAGCAGCCAGGCACATTTTAGCTAGTTTTACTTGTAAGTGGGGTTTGAAACTCTTTTCAGGATCAGTACTGGGCTCAAAACATGCAGCCCTGAGGTCTCTCATGATAGCAGGTGGTTAAGTAGAAATTTGCCACTTGGCTGACCCAGCAGGAGCAAACGTATTCCAAAAATGTACGCAGAATGAGCTTTTTAGTGAAGAGCAGCCACGCACATTTTAGCTAGTTTTCCTTGTAAGTGGAGTTGGAAACGCTTTTCAGGATCAGTACTGGGCTCAAAACATGCAGCCCTGAGGTCTCTCATGATAGCAGGTGGTTAAATAGAAATTCGCTGCTCAGCTGACCCGGCAGGAGCAAATGTATGCCAAAAATGTACGCAGAATGAGCTTTTCAGTGAAGAGCAGCCAGGCATATTTTAGCTAGTTTTACTTGTAAGTGGAGTTGGAAACGCTTTTCAGGCTCAGTACTCGGCTCAAAACATGCAGCCTTAAGGTCTCTCATGATAGCAGGTGGTTAAGTAGAAATTTGCCACTTGGCTGACCCAGCAGGAGCAAACATATGCCAAAAATGTACACAGAATGAGCTTTTCAGTGAATAGCAGCCAGGCACATTTTAGCTAGTTTTCCTGTTAAGTGGGGTTGGAAACGCTTTTCAGGATCAGTACTCGGCTCAAAACATGCAGCCCTGAGGTCTCTCATGATAGCAGGTGGTTAAATAGAAATTCGCTGCTCAGCTGACCCTGTAGGAGCAACCGTATGCCAAAAATGTAGGCAGAATGAGCTTTTCAGTGAATAGCAGCCAGGCACATTTTAGCTAGTTTTACTTGTAAGTGGGGTTGGAAACGCTTTTCAGGATCAGTACTGGGCTCAAAACATGCAGCCCTGAGGTCTCTCATGATAGCAGGTGGTTAAATAGAAATTCGCTGCTCAGCTGACCCTGTAGGAGCAACCGTATGCTAAAAATGTAAGCAGAATGAGCTTTTCAGTGAAAAGCAGACAGGCACATTTTAGCTAGTTTTAATTGTAAGTGAGGTTGGAAACGCTTTTCGGGCTCAGTACTGGGCTCGAAACATGCAGCCTTGAGGTCTCTCATGATAGCAGGTGGTTAAATAGAAATTCGCTGATCAGCTGACCCTGTAGGAGCAAACGTATGCCAAAAATGTACGCAGAATGAGCTTTTCAGTGAAGAGCAGCCAGGCAAATTTTAGCTAGTTTTACTTGTAACTGGGGTTGGAAACTCTTTTCAGGATCAGTACTGGGCTCAAAACATGCAGCCCTGAGGTCTCTCATGATAGCAGGTGGTTAAATAGAAATTCGCTGCTCAGCTGACCCTGTAGGAGCAACCGTATGCCAAAAATGTAAGCAGAATGAGCTTTTCAGTGAATAGCAGCCAGGCACATTTTGGCTAGTTTTACTTGTAAGTGGGGTTGGAAACGCTTTTCAGGATCAGTACTGGGCTAAAAACATGCAGCCCTGAGGTCTCTCATGATAGCAGGTGGTTAAATAGAAATTCGCTGCTCAGCTGACCCTGTAGGAGCAACCGTGTGCCAAAAATGTAAGCAGAATGAGCTTTTCAGTGAATAGCAGCCAGGCACATTTTAGCTAGTTTTACTTGTAAGTGGAGTTGGAAACGCTTTTCAGGATCAGTACTGGGCTCAAAACATGCAGCCCTGAGGTCTCTCATGATAGCAGGTGGTTAAATAGAAATTCGCTGCTCAGCTGACCCTGTAGGAGCAACCGTATGCCAAAAATGTAAGCAGAATGAGCTTTTCAGTGAATAGCAGCCAGGCACATTTTAGCTAGTTTTACTTGTAAGTGGGGTTGGAAACGCTTTTCAGGATCAGTACTGGGCTCAAAACATGCAGCCCTGAGGTCTCTCATGATAGCAGGTGGTTAAATAGAAATTCGCTGCTCAGCTGACCCTGTAGGAGCAACCGTATGCCAAAAATGTAAGCAGAATGAGCTTTTCAGTGAAAAGCAGCCAGGCACATTTTAGCTAGTTTTACTTGTAAGTGAGGTTGGAAACGCTTTTCGGGCTCAGTACTGGGCTCACAACATGCAGCCTTGAGGTCTCTCATGATAGCAGGTGGTTAAATAGAAATTCGCTGATCAGCTGACCCTGTAGGAGCAAACGTATGCCAAACATTTACGCAGAATGAGCTTTTCAGTGAAGAGCAGCCAGGCAAATTTTAGCTAGTTTTACTTGTAAGTGGAGTTGGAAACGCTTTTCAGGCTCAGTACTGGGCTCAAAACATGCAGCCTTGAGGTCTCTCATGATAGCAGGTGGTTAAATAGAAATTCGCTGCTAGGCTGAACCTGTAGGAGCAAACGTATGCCAAAAATGTAAGCAGAATGCGCTTTTCAGTGAATAGCAGCCAGGCACATTTTAGCTAGTTTTACTTGTAAGTGGGGTTTGAAACTCTTTTCAGGATCAGTACTGGGCTCAAAACATGCAGCCCTGAGGTCTCTCATGATAGCAGGTGGTTAAGTAGAAATTTGCCACTTGGCTGACCCAGCAGGAGCAAACGTATTCCAAAAATGTACGCAGAATGAGCTTTTTAGTGAAGAGCAGCCACGCACATTTTAGCTAGTTTTCCTTGTAAGTGGAGTTGGAAACGCTTTTCAGGATCAGTACTGGGCTCAAAACATGCAGCCCTGAGGTCTCTCATGATAGCAGGTGGTTAAATAGAAATTCGCTGCTCAGCTGACCCGGCAGGAGCAAATGTATGCCAAAAATGTACGCAGAATGAGCTTTTCAGTGAAGAGCAGCCAGGCAAATTTTAGCTAGTTTTACTTGTAAGTGGAGTTGGAAACGCTTTTCAGGCTCAGTACTGGGCTCAAAACATGCAGCCTTGAGGTCTCTCATGATAGCAGGTGGTTAAATAGAAATTCGCTGCTAGGCTGACCCTGTAGGAGCAAACGTATGCCAAAAATGTAAGCAGAATGAGCTTTTCAGTGAATAGCAGCCAGGCACATTTTAGCTAGTTTTACTTGTAAGTGGGGTTTGAAACTCTTTTCAGGATCAGTACTGGGCTCAAAACATGCAGCCCTGAGGTCTCTCATGATAGCAGGTGGTTAAGTAGAAATTTGCCACTAGGCTGACCCAGCAGGAGCAAACGTATTCCAAAAATGTACGCAGAATGAGCTTTTTAGTGAAGAGCAGCCACGCACATTTTAGCTAGTTTTCCTTGTAAGTGGAGTTGGAAACGCTTTTCAGGATCAGTACTGGGCTCAAAACATGCAGCCCTGAGGTCTCTCATGATAGCAGGTGGTTAAATAGAAATTCGCTGCTCAGCTGACCCGGCAGGAGCAAATGTATGCCAAAAATGTACGCAGAATGAGCTTTTCAGTGAAGAGCAGCCAGGCAAATTTTAGCTAGTTTTACTTGTAAGTGGAGTTGGAAACGCTTTTCAGGCTCAGTACTCGGCTCAAAACATGCAGCCTTAAGGTCTCTCATGATAGCAGGTGGTTAAGTAGAAATTTGCCACTTGGCTGACCCAGCAGGAGCAAACATATGCCAAAAATGTACACAGAATGAGCTTTTCAGTGAATAGCAGCCAGGCACATTTTAGCTAGTTTTCCTGTTAAGTGGGGTTGGAAACGCTTTTCAGGATCAGTACTCGGCTCAAAACATGCAGCCCTGAGGTCTCTCATGATAGCAGGTGGTTAAATAGAAATTCGCTGCTCAGCTGACCCTGTAGGAGCAACCGTATGCCAAAAATGTAAGCAGAATGAGCTTTTCAGTGAATAGCAGCCAGGCACATTTTAGCTAGTTTTACTTGTAAGTGGGGTTGGAAACGCTTTTCAGGATCAGTACTGGGCTCAAAACATGCAGCCCTGAGGTCTCTCATGATAGCAGGTGGTTAAATAGAAATTCGCTGCTCAGCTGACCCTGTAGGAGCAACCGTATGCTAAAAATGTAAGCAGAATGAGCTTTTCAGTGAAAAGCAGACAGGCACATTTTAGCTAGTTTTAATTGTAAGTGAGGTTGGAAACGCTTTTCGGGCTCAGTACTGGGCTCAAAACATGCAGCCTTGAGGTCTCTCATGATAGCAGGTGGTTAAATAGAAATTCGCTGATCAGCTGACCCTGTAGGAGCAAACGTATGCCAAAAATGTACGCAGAATTCAGTGAAGATCAGCCAGGCAAATTTTAGCTAGTTTTACTTGTAACTGGGGTTGGAAACTCTTTTCAGGATCAGTACTGGGCTTAAAACATGCAGCCCTGAGGTCTCTCATGATAGCAGGTGGTTAAATAGAAATTCGCTGCTCAGCTGACCCTGTAGGAGCAACCGTATGCCAAAAATGTAAGCAGAATGAGCTTTTTAGTGAATAGCAGCCAGGCACATTTTGGCTAGTTTTACTTGTAAGTGGGGTTGGAAACGCTTTTCAGGATCAGTACTGGGCTAAAAACATGCAGCCCTGAGGTCTCTCATGATAGCAGGTGGTTAAATAGAAATTCGCTGCTCAGCTGACCCTGTAGGAGCAACCGTGTGCCAAAAATGTAAGCAGAATGAGCTTTTCAGTGAATAGCAGCCAGGCACATTTTAGCTAGTTTTACTTGTAAGTGGAGTTGGAAACGCTTTTCAGGATCAGTACTGGGCTCAAAACATGCAGCCCTGAGGTCTCTCATGATAGCAGGTGGTTAAATAGAAATTCGCTGCTCAGCTGACCCTGTAGGAGCAACCGTATGCCAAAAATGTAAGCAGAATGAGCTTTTCAGTGAATAGCAGCCAGGCACATTTTAGCTAGTTTTACTTGTAAGTGGGGTTGGAAACGCTTTTCAGGATCAGTACTGGGCTCAAAACATGCAGCCCTGAGGTCTCTCATGATAGCAGGTGGTTAAATAGAAATTCGCTGCTCAGCTGACCCTGTAGGAGCAACCGTATGCCAAAAATGTAAGCAGAATGAGCTTTTCAGTGAAAAGCAGCCAGGCACATTTTAGCTAGTTTTACTTGTAAGTGAGGTTGGAAACGCTTTTCGGGCTCAGTACTGGGCTCACAACATGCAGCCTTGAGGTCTCTCATGATAGCAGGTGGTTAAATAGAAATTCGCTGATCAGCTGACCCTGTAGGAGCAAACGTATGCCAAAAATTTACGCAGAATGAGCTTTTCAGTGAAGAGCAGCCAGGCAAATTTTAGCTAGTTTTACTTGTAAGTGGAGTTGGAAACGCTTTTCAGGCTCAGTACTGGGCTCAAAACATGCAGCCTTGAGGTCTCTCATGATAGCAGGTGGTTAAATAGAAATTCGCTGCTAGGCTGACCCTGTAGGAGCAAACGTATGCCAAAAATGTAAGCAGAATGAGCTTTTCAGTGAATAGCAGCCAGGCACATTTTAGCTAGTTTTACTTGTAAGTGGGGTTTGAAACTCTTTTCAGGATCAGTACTGGGCTCAAAACATGCAGCCCTGAGGTCTCTCATGATAGCAGGTGGTTAAGTAGAAATTTGCCACTTGGCTGACCCAGCAGGAGCAAACGTATTCCAAAAATGTACGCAGAATGAGCTTTTTAGTGAAGAGCAGCCACGCACATTTTAGCTAGTTTTCCTTGTAAGTGGAGTTGGAAACGCTTTTCAGGATCAGTACTGGGCTCAAAACATGCAGCCCTGAGGTCTCTCATGATAGCAGGTGGTTAAATAGAAATTCGCTGCTCAGCTGACCCGGCAGGAGCAAATGTATGCCAAAAATGTACGCAGAATGAGCTTTTCAGTGAAGAGCAGCCAGGCAAATTTTAGCTAGTTTTACTTGTAAGTGGAGTTGGAAACGCTTTTCAGGCTCAGTACTCGGCTCAAAACATGCAGCCTTAAGGTCTCTCATGATAGCAGGTGGTTAAGTAGAAATTTGCCACTTGGCTGACCCAGCAGGAGCAAACATATGCCAAAAATGTACACAGAATGAGCTTTTCAGTGAATAGCAGCCAGGCACATTTTAGCTAGTTTTCCTGTTAAGTGGGGTTGGAAACGCTTTTCAGGATCAGTACTCGGCTCAAAACATGCAGCCCTGAGGTCTCTCATGATAGCAGGTGGTTAAATAGAAATTCGCTGCTCAGCTGACCCTGTAGGAGCAACCGCATGCCAAAAATGTAAGCAGAATGAGCTTTTCAGTGAATAGCAGCCAGGCACATTTTAGCTAGTTTTACTTGTAAGTGGGGTTGGAAACGCTTTTCAGGATCAGTACTGGGCTCAAAACATGCAGCCCTGAGGTCTCTCATGATAGCAGGTGGTTAAATAGAAATTCGCTGCTCAGCTGACCCTGTAGGAGCAACCGTATGCTAAAAATGTAAGCAGAATGAGCTTTTCAGTGAAAAGCAGACAGGCACATTTTAGCTAGTTTTAATTGTAAGTGAGGTTGGAAACGCTTTTCGGGCTCAGTACTGGGCTCAAAACATGCAGCCTTGAGGTCTCTCATGATAGCAGGTGGTTAAATAGAAATTCGCTGATCAGCTGACCCTGTAGGAGCAAACGTATGCCAAAAATGTACGCAGAATGAGCTTTTCAGTGAAGAGCTGCCAGGCAAATTTTAGCTAGTTTTACTTGTAACTGGGGTTGGAAACTCTTTTCAGGATCAGTACTGGGCTCAAAACATGCAGCCCTGAGGTCTCTCATGATAGCAGGTGGTTAAATAGAAATTCGCTGCTCAGCTGACCCTGTAGGAGCAACCGTATGCCAAAAATGTAAGCAGAATGAGCTTTTCAGTGAATAGCAGCCAGGCACATTTTGGCTAGTTTTACTTGTAAGTGGGGTTTGAAACGCTTTTCAGGATCAGTACTGGGCTAAAAACATGCAGCCCTGAGGTCTCTCATGATAGCAGGTGGTTAAATAGAAATTCGCTGCTCAGCTGACCCTGTAGGAGCAACCGTGTGCCAAAAATGTAAGCAGAATGAGCTTTTCAGTGAATAGCAGCCAGGCACATTTTTAGCTAGTTTTACTTGTAAGTGGAGTTGGAAACGCTTTTCAGGATCAGTACTGGGCTCAAAACATGCAGCCCTGAGGTCTCTCATGATAGCAGGTGGTTAAATAGAAATTCGCTGCTCAGCTGACCCTGTAGGAGCAACCGTATGCCAAAAATGTAAGCAGAATGAGCTTTTCAGTGAAAAGCAGCCAGGCACATTTTAGCTAGTTTTACTTGTAAGTGAGGTTGGAAACGCTTTTCGGGCTCAGTACTGGGCTCACAACATGCAGCCTTGAGGTCTCTCATGATAGCAGGTGGTTAAATAGAAATTCGCTGATCAGCTGACCCTGTAGGAGCAAACGTATGCCAAAAATTTACGCAGAATGAGCTTTTCAGTGAAGAGCAGCCAGGCAAATTTTAGCTAGTTTTACTTGTAAGTGGAGTTGGAAACGCTTTTCAGGATCAGTACTGGGCTCAAAACATGCAGCCCTGAGGTCTCTCATGATAGCAGGTGGTTAAATAGAAATTCGCTGCTCAGCTGACCCGGCAGGAGCAAATGTATGCCAAAAATGTACGCAGAATGAGCTTTTCAGTGAAGAGCAGCCAGGCAAATTTTAGCTAGTTTTACTTGTAAGTGGAGTTGGAAACGCTTTTCAGGCTCAGTACTCGGCTCAAAACATGCAGCCTTAAGGTCTCTCATGATAGCAGGTGGTTAAGTAGAAATTTGCCACTTGGCTGACCCAGCAGGAGCAAACATATGCCAAAAATGTACACAGAATGAGCTTTTCAGTGAATAGCAGCCAGGCACATTTTAGCTAGTTTTCCTGTTAAGTGGGGTTGGAAACGCTTTTCAGGATCAGTACTCGGCTCAAAACATGCAGCCCTGAGGTCTCTCATGATAGCAGGTGGTTAAATAGAAATTCGCTGCTCAGCTGACCCTGTAGGAGCAACCGTATGCCAAAAATGTAAGCAGAATGAGCTTTTCAGTGAATAGCAGCCAGGCACATTTTAGCTAGTTTTACCTGTAAGTGGGGTTGGAAACGCTTTTCAGGATCAGTACTGGGCTCAAAACATGCAGCCCTGAGGTCTCTCATGATAGCAGGTGGTTAAATAGAAATTCGCAGCTCAGCTGACCCTGTAGGAGCAACCGTATGCTAAAAATGTAAGCAGAATGAGCTTTTCAGTGAAAAGCAGACAGGCACATTTTAGCTAGTTTTAATTGTAAGTGAGGTTGGAAACGCTTTTCGGGCTCAGTACTGGGCTCAAAACATGCAGCCTTGAGGTCTCTCATGATAGCAGGTGGTTAAATAGAAATTCGCTGATCAGCTGACCCTGTAGGAGCAAACGTATGCCAAAAATGTACGCAGAATGAGCTTTTCAGTGAAGAGCAGCCAGGCAAATTTTAGCTAGTTTTACGTGTAACTGGGGTTGGAAACTCTTTTCAGGATCAGTACTGGGCTCAAAACATGCAGCCCTGAGGTCTCTCATGATAGCAGGTGGTTAAATAGAAATTCGCTGCTCAGCTGACCCTGTAGGAGCAACCGTATGCCAAAAATGTAAGCAGAATGAGCTTTTCAGTGAATAGCAGCCAGGCACATTTTGGCTAGTTTTACTTGTAAGTGGGGTTGGAAACGCTTTTCAGGATCAGTACTGGGCTAAAAACATGCAGCCCTGAGGTCTCTCATGATAGCAGGTGGTTAAATAGAAATTCGCTGCTCAGCTGACCCTGTAGGAGCAACCGTATGCCAAAAATGTAAGCAGAATGAGCTTTTCAGTGAATAGCAGCCAGGCACATTTTGGCTAGTTTTACTTGTAAGTGGGGTTGGAAACGCTTTTCAGGATCAGTACTGGGCTAAAAACATGCAGCCCTGAGGTCTCTCATGATAGCAGGTGGTTAAATAGAAATTCGCTGCTCAGCTGACCCTGTAGGAGCAACCGTGTGCCAAAAATGTAAGCAGAATGAGCTTTTCAGTGAATAGCAGCCAGGCAAATTTTAGCTAGTTTTACTTGTAAGTGGAGTTGGAAACGCTTTTCAGGCTCAGTACTCGATCAAAACATGCAGCCTTAAGGTCTCTCATGATAGCAGGTGGTTAAGTAGAAATTTGCCACTTGGCTGACCCAGCAGGAGCAAACATATGCCAAAAATGTACACAGAATGAGCTTTTCAGTGAATAGCAGCCAGGCACATTTTAGCTAGTTTTCCTGTTAAGTGGGGTTGGAAACGCTTTTCAGGATCAGTACTCGGCTCAAAACATGCAGCCCTGAGGTCTCTCATGATAGCAGGTGGTTAAATAGAAATTCGCTGCTCAGCTGACCCTGTAGGAGCAACCGTATGCCAAAAATGTAAGCAGAATGAGCTTTTCAGTGAATAGCAGCCAGGCACATTTTAGCTAGTTTTACTTGTAAGTGGGGTTGGAAACGCTTTTCAGGATCAGTACTGGGCTCAAAACATGCAGCCCTGAGGTCTCTCATGATAGCAGGTGGTTAAATAGAAATTCGCTGCTCAGCTGACCCTGTAGGAGCAACCGCATGCTAAAAATGTAAGCAGAATGAGCTTTTCAGTGAAAAGCAGACAGGCACATTTTAGCTAGTTTTAATTGTAAGTGAGGTTGGAAACGCTTTTCGGGCTCAGTACTGGGCTCAAAACATGCAGCCTTGAGGTCTCTCATGATAGCAGGTGGTTAAATAGAAATTCGCTGATCAGCTGACCCTGTAGGAGCAAACATATGCCAAAAATGTACACAGAATGAGCTTTTCAGTGAATAGCAGCCAGGCACATTTTAGCTAGTTTTCCTGTTAAGTGGGGTTGGAAACGCTTTTCAGGATCAGTACTCGGCTCAAAACATGCAGCCCTGAGGTCTCTCATGATAGCAGGTGGTTAAATAGAAATTCGCTGCTCAGCTGACCCTGTAGGAGCAACCGTATGCCAAAAATGTAAGCAGAATGAGCTTTTCAGTGAATAGCAGCCAGGCACATTTTAGCTAGTTTTACCTGTAAGTGGGGTTGGAAACGCTTTTCAGGATCAGTACTGGGCTCAAAACATGCAGCCCTGAGGTCTCTCATGATAGCAGGTGGTTAAATAGAAATTCGCAGCTCAGCTGACCCTGTAGGAGCAACCGTATGCTAAAAATGTAAGCAGAATGAGCTTTTCAGTGAAAAGCAGACAGGCACATTTTAGCTAGTTTTAATTGTAAGTGAGGTTGGAAACGCTTTTCGGGCTCAGTACTGGGCTCAAAACATGCAGCCTTGAGGTCTCTCATGATAGCAGGTGGTTAAATAGAAATTCGCTGATCAGCTGACCCTGTAGGAGCAAACGTATGCCAAAAATGTACGCAGAATGAGCTTTTCAGTGAAGAGCAGCCAGGCAAATTTTAGCTAGTTTTACGTGTAACTGGGGTTGGAAACTCTTTTCAGGATCAGTACTGGGCTCAAAACATGCAGCCCTGAGGTCTCTCATGATAGCAGGTGGTTAAATAGAAATTCGCTGCTCAGCTGACCCTGTAGGAGCAACCGTATGCCAAAAATGTAAGCAGAATGAGCTTTTCAGTGAATAGCAGCCAGGCACATTTTGGCTAGTTTTACTTGTAAGTGGGGTTGGAAACGCTTTTCAGGATCAGTACTGGGCTAAAAACATGCAGCCCTGAGGTCTCTCATGATAGCAGGTGGTTAAATAGAAATTCGCTGCTCAGCTGACCCTGTAGGAGCAACCGTATGCCAAAAATGTAAGCAGAATGAGCTTTTCAGTGAATAGCAGCCAGGCACATTTTGGCTAGTTTTACTTGTAAGTGGGGTTGGAAACGCTTTTCAGGATCAGTACTGGGCTAAAAACATGCAGCCCTGAGGTCTCTCATGATAGCAGGTGGTTAAATAGAAATTCGCTGCTCAGCTGACCCTGTAGGAGCAACCGTGTGCCAAAAATGTAAGCAGAATGAGCTTTTCAGTGAATAGCAGCCAGGCAAATTTTAGCTAGTTTTACTTGTAAGTGGAGTTGGAAACGCTTTTCAGGCTCAGTACTCGATCAAAACATGCAGCCTTAAGGTCTCTCATGATAGCAGGTGGTTAAGTAGAAATTTGCCACTTGGCTGACCCAGCAGGAGCAAACATATGCCAAAAATGTACACAGAATGAGCTTTTCAGTGAATAGCAGCCAGGCACATTTTAGCTAGTTTTCCTGTTAAGTGGGGTTGGAAACGCTTTTCAGGATCAGTACTCGGCTCAAAACATGCAGCCCTGAGGTCTCTCATGATAGCAGGTGGTTAAATAGAAATTCGCTGCTCAGCTGACCCTGTAGGAGCAACCGTATGCCAAAAATGTAAGCAGAATGAGCTTTTCAGTGAATAGCAGCCAGGCACATTTTAGCTAGTTTTACTTGTAAGTGGGGTTGGAAACGCTTTTCAGGATCAGTACTGGGCTCAAAACATGCAGCCCTGAGGTCTCTCATGATAGCAGGTGGTTAAATAGAAATTCGCTGCTCAGCTGACCCTGTAGGAGCAACCGCATGCTAAAAATGTAAGCAGAATGAGCTTTTCAGTGAAAAGCAGACAGGCACATTTTAGCTAGTTTTAATTGTAAGTGAGGTTGGAAACGCTTTTCGGGCTCAGTACTGGGCTCAAAACATGCAGCCTTGAGGTCTCTCATGATAGCAGGTGGTTAAATAGAAATTCGCTGATCAGCTGACCCTGTAGGAGCAAACGTATGCCAAAAATGTACGCAGAATGAGCTTTTCAGTGAAGAGCAGCCAGGCAAATTTTAGCTAGTTTTACTTGTAACTGGGGTTGGAAACTCTTTTCAGGATCAGTACTGGGCTCAAAACATGCAGCCCTGAGGTCTCTCATGATAGCAGGTGGTTAAATAGAAATTCGCTGCTCAGCTGACCCTGTAGGAGCAACCGTATGCCAAAAATGTAAGCAGAATGAGCTTTTCAGTGAATAGCAGCCAGGCACATTTTGGCTAGTTTTACTTGTAAGTGGGGTTTGAAACGCTTTTCAGGATCAGTACTGGGCTAAAAACATGCAGCCCTGAGGTCTCTCATGATAGCAGGTGGTTAAATAGAAATTCGCTGCTCAGCTGACCCTGTAGGAGCAACCGTGTGCCAAAAATGTAAGCAGAATGAGCTTTTCAGTGAATAGCAGCCAGGCACATTTTTAGCTAGTTTTACTTGTAAGTGGAGTTGGAAACGCTTTTCAGGATCAGTACTGGGCTCAAAATATGCAGCCCTGAGGTCTCTCATGATAGCAGGTGGTTAAATAGAAATTCGCTGCTCAGCTGACCCTGTAGGAGCAACCGTATGCCAAAAATGTAAGCAGAATGAGCTTTTCAGTGAATAGCAGCCAGGCACATTTTAGCTAGTTTTACTTGTAAGTGGGGTTGGAAACGCTTTTCAGGATCAGTACTGGGCTCAAAACATGCAGCCCTGAGGTCTCTCATGATAGCAGGTGGTTAAATAGAAATTCGCTGCTCAGCTGACCCTGTAGGAGCAACCGTATGCCAAAAATGTAAGCAGAATGAGCTTTTCAGTGAAAAGCAGCCAGGCACATTTTAGCTAGTTTTACTTGTAAGTGAGGTTGGAAACGCTTTTCGGGCTCAGTACTGGGCTCACAACATGCAGCCTTGAGGTCTCTCATGATAGCAGGTGGTTAAATAGAAATTCGCTGATCAGCTGACCCTGTAGGAGCAAACGTATGCCAAAAATTTACGCAGAATGAGCTTTTCAGTGAAGAGCAGCCAGGCAAATTTTAGCTAGTTTTACTTGTAAGTGGAGTTGGAAACGCTTTTCAGGATCAGTACTGGGCTCAAAACATGCAGCCCTGAGGTCTCTCATGATAGCAGGTGGTTAAATAGAAATTCGCTGCTCAGCTGACCCGGCAGGAGCAAATGTATGCCAAAAATGTAGGCAGAATGAGCTTTTCAGTGAAGAGCAGCCAGGCAAATTTTAGCTAGTTTTATCTGTTAAGTGGGGTTGGAAACGCTTTTCAGGATCAGTACTCGGCTCAAAACATGCAGCCCTGAGGTCTCTCATGATAGCAGGTGGTTAAATAGAAATTCGCTGCTCAGCTGACCCTGTAGGAGCAACCGTATGCCAAAAATGTACACAGAATGAGCTTTTCAGTGAATAGCAGCCAGGCACATTTTAGCTAGTTTTCCTGTTAAGTGGGGTTGGAAACGCTTTTCAGGATCAGTACTCGGCTCAAAACATGCAGCCCTGAGGTCTCTCATGATAGCAGGTGGTTAAATAGAAATTCGCTGCTCAGCTGACCCTGTAGGAGCAACCGTATGCCAAAAATGTAAGCAGAATGAGCTTTTCAGTGAATAGCAGCCAGGCACATTTTAGCTAGTTTTACCTGTAAGTGGGGTTGGAAACGCTTTTCAGGATCAGTACTGGGCTCAAAACATGCAGCCCTGAGGTCTCTCATGATAGCAGGTGGTTAAATAGAAATTCGCAGCTCAGCTGACCCTGTAGGAGCAACCGTATGCTAAAAATGTAAGCAGAATGAGCTTTTCAGTGAAAAGCAGACAGGCACATTTTAGCTAGTTTTAATTGTAAGTGAGGTTGGAAACGCTTTTCGGGCTCAGTACTGGGCTCAAAACATGCAGCCTTGAGGTCTCTCATGATAGCAGGTGGTTAAATAGAAATTCGCTGATCAGCTGACCCTGTAGGAGCAAACGTATGCCAAAAATGTACGCAGAATGAGCTTTTCAGTGAAGAGCAGCCAGGCAAATTTTAGCTAGTTTTACGTGTAACTGGGGTTGGAAACTCTTTTCAGGATCAGTACTGGGCTCAAAACATGCAGCCCTGAGGTCTCTCATGATAGCAGGTGGTTAAATAGAAATTCGCTGCTCAGCTGACCCTGTAGGAGCAACCGTATGCCAAAAATGTAAGCAGAATGAGCTTTTCAGTGAATAGCAGCCAGGCACATTTTGGCTAGTTTTACTTGTAAGTGGGGTTGGAAACGCTTTTCAGGATCAGTACTGGGCTAAAAACATGCAGCCCTGAGGTCTCTCATGATAGCAGGTGGTTAAATAGAAATTCGCTGCTCAGCTGACCCTGTAGGAGCAACCGTATGCCAAAAATGTAAGCAGAATGAGCTTTTCAGTGAATAGCAGCCAGGCACATTTTGGCTAGTTTTACTTGTAAGTGGGGTTGGAAACGCTTTTCAGGATCAGTACTGGGCTAAAAACATGCAGCCCTGAGGTCTCTCATGATAGCAGGTGGTTAAATAGAAATTCGCTGCTCAGCTGACCCTGTAGGAGCAACCGTGTGCCAAAAATGTAAGCAGAATGAGCTTTTCAGTGAATAGCAGCCAGGCAAATTTTAGCTAGTTTTACTTGTAAGTGGAGTTGGAAACGCTTTTCAGGCTCAGTACTCGATCAAAACATGCAGCCTTAAGGTCTCTCATGATAGCAGGTGGTTAAGTAGAAATTTGCCACTTGGCTGACCCAGCAGGAGCAAACATATGCCAAAAATGTACACAGAATGAGCTTTTCAGTGAATAGCAGCCAGGCACATTTTAGCTAGTTTTCCTGTTAAGTGGGGTTGGAAACGCTTTTCAGGATCAGTACTCGGCTCAAAACATGCAGCCCTGAGGTCTCTCATGATAGCAGGTGGTTAAATAGAAATTCGCTGCTCAGCTGACCCTGTAGGAGCAACCGTATGCCAAAAATGTAAGCAGAATGAGCTTTTCAGTGAATAGCAGCCAGGCACATTTTAGCTAGTTTTACTTGTAAGTGGGGTTGGAAACGCTTTTCAGGATCAGTACTGGGCTCAAAACATGCAGCCCTGAGGTCTCTCATGATAGCAGGTGGTTAAATAGAAATTCGCTGCTCAGCTGACCCTGTAGGAGCAACCGCATGCTAAAAATGTAAGCAGAATGAGCTTTTCAGTGAAAAGCAGACAGGCACATTTTAGCTAGTTTTAATTGTAAGTGAGGTTGGAAACGCTTTTCGGGCTCAGTACTGGGCTCAAAACATGCAGCCTTGAGGTCTCTCATGATAGCAGGTGGTTAAATAGAAATTCGCTGATCAGCTGACCCTGTAGGAGCAAACGTATGCCAAAAATGTACGCAGAATGAGCTTTTCAGTGAAGAGCAGCCAGGCAAATTTTAGCTAGTTTTACTTGTAACTGGGGTTGGAAACTCTTTTCAGGATCAGTACTGGGCTCAAAACATGCAGCCCTGAGGTCTCTCATGATAGCAGGTGGTTAAATAGAAATTCGCTGCTCAGCTGACCCTGTAGGAGCAACCGTATGCCAAAAATGTAAGCAGAATGAGCTTTTCAGTGAATAGCAGCCAGGCACATTTTGGCTAGTTTTACTTGTAAGTGGGGTTTGAAACGCTTTTCAGGATCAGTACTGGGCTAAAAACATGCAGCCCTGAGGTCTCTCATGATAGCAGGTGGTTAAATAGAAATTCGCTGCTCAGCTGACCCTGTAGGAGCAACCGTGTGCCAAAAATGTAAGCAGAATGAGCTTTTCAGTGAATAGCAGCCAGGCACATTTTTAGCTAGTTTTACTTGTAAGTGGAGTTGGAAACGCTTTTCAGGATCAGTACTGGGCTCAAAATATGCAGCCCTGAGGTCTCTCATGATAGCAGGTGGTTAAATAGAAATTCGCTGCTCAGCTGACCCTGTAGGAGCAACCGTATGCCAAAAATGTAAGCAGAATGAGCTTTTCAGTGAATAGCAGCCAGGCACATTTTAGCTAGTTTTACTTGTAAGTGGGGTTGGAAACGCTTTTCAGGATCAGTACTGGGCTCAAAACATGCAGCCCTGAGGTCTCTCATGATAGCAGGTGGTTAAATAGAAATTCGCTGCTCAGCTGACCCTGTAGGAGCAACCGTATGCCAAAAATGTAAGCAGAATGAGCTTTTCAGTGAAAAGCAGCCAGGCACATTTTAGCTAGTTTTACTTGTAAGTGAGGTTGGAAACGCTTTTCGGGCTCAGTACTGGGCTCACAACATGCAGCCTTGAGGTCTCTCATGATAGCAGGTGGTTAAATAGAAATTCGCTGATCAGCTGACCCTGTAGGAGCAAACGTATGCCAAAAATTTACGCAGAATGAGCTTTTCAGTGAAGAGCAGCCAGGCAAATTTTAGCTAGTTTTACTTGTAAGTGGAGTTGGAAACGCTTTTCAGGATCAGTACTGGGCTCAAAACATGCAGCCCTGAGGTCTCTCATGATAGCAGGTGGTTAAATAGAAATTCGCTGCTCAGCTGACCCGGCAGGAGCAAATGTATGCCAAAAATGTAGGCAGAATGAGCTTTTCAGTGAAGAGCAGCCAGGCAAATTTTAGCTAGTTTTATCTGTTAAGTGGGGTTGGAAACGCTTTTCAGGATCAGTACTCGGCTCAAAACATGCAGCCCTGAGGTCTCTCATGATAGCAGGTGGTTAAATAGAAATTCGCTGCTCAGCTGACCCTGTAGGAGCAACCGTATGCCAAAAATGTACACAGAATGAGCTTTTCAGTGAATAGCAGCCAGGCACATTTTAGCTAGTTTTCCTGTTAAGTGGGGTTGGAAACGCTTTTCAGGATCAGTACTCGGCTCAAAACATGCAGCCCTGAGGTCTCTCATGATAGCAGGTGGTTAAATAGAAATTCGCTGCTCAGCTGACCCTGTAGGAGCAACCGTATGCCAAAAATGTAAGCAGAATGAGCTTTTCAGTGAATAGCAGCCAGGCACATTTTAGCTAGTTTTACCTGTAAGTGGGGTTGGAAACGCTTTTCAGGATCAGTACTGGGCTCAAAACATGCAGCCCTGAGGTCTCTCATGATAGCAGGTGGTTAAATAGAAATTCGCAGCTCAGCTGACCCTGTAGGAGCAACCGTATGCTAAAAATGTAAGCAGAATGAGCTTTTCAGTGAAAAGCAGACAGGCACATTTTAGCTAGTTTTAATTGTAAGTGAGGTTGGAAACGCTTTTCGGGCTCAGTACTGGGCTCAAAACATGCAGCCTTGAGGTCTCTCATGATAGCAGGTGGTTAAATAGAAATTCGCTGATCAGCTGACCCTGTAGGAGCAAACGTATGCCAAAAATGTACGCAGAATGAGCTTTTCAGTGAAGAGCAGCCAGGCAAATTTTAGCTAGTTTTACTTGTAACTGGGGTTGAACTCTTTTCAGGATCAGTACTGGGCTCAAAACATGCAGCCCTGAGGTCTCTCATGATAGCAGGTGGTTAAATAGAAATTCGCTGCTCAGCTGACCCTGTAGGAGCAACCGTATGCCAAAAATGTAAGCAGAATGAGCTTTTCAGTGAATAGCAGCCAGGCACATTTTGGCTAGTTTTACTTGTAAGTGGGGTTGGAAACGCTTTTCAGGATCAGTACTGGGCTAAAAACATGCAGCCCTGAGGTCTCTCATGATAGCAGGTGGTTAAATAGAAATTCGCTGCTCAGCTGACCCTGTAGGAGCAACCGTGTGCCAAAAATGTAAGCAGAATGAGCTTTTCAGTGAATAGCAGCCAGGCACATTTTAGCTAGTTTTACTTGTAAGTGGAGTTGGAAACGCTTTTCAGGATCAGTACTGGGCTCAAAACATGCAGCCCTGAGGTCTCTCATGATAGCAGGTGGTTAAATAGAAATTCGCTGCTCAGCTGTCCCTGTAGGAGCAACCGTATGCCAAAAATGTAAGCGGAATGAGCTTTTCAGTGAATAGCAGCCAGGCACATTTTAGCTAGTTTTACTTGTAAGTGGGGTTGGAAACGCTTTTCAGGATCAGTACTGGGCTCAAAACATGCAGCCCTGAGGTCTCTCATGATAGCAGGTGGTTAAATAGAAATTCGCTGCTCAGCTGACCCTGTAGGAGCAACCGTATGCCAAAAATGTAAGCAGAATGAGCTTTTCAGTGAAAAGCAGCCAGGCACATTTTAGCTAGTTTTACTTGTAAGTGGGGTTGGAAACGCTTTTCAGGATCAGTACTGGGCTCAAAACATGCAGCCCTGAGGTCTCTCATGATAGCAGGTGGTTAAATAGAAATTCGCTGCTCAGCTGACCCTGTAGGAGCAACCGTATGCTAAAAATGTAAGCAGAATGAGCTTTTCAGTGAAAAGCAGACAGGCACATTTTAGCTAGTTTTAATTGTAAGTGAGGTTGGAAACGCTTTTCGGGCTCAGTACTGGGCTCAAAACATGCAGCCTTGAGGTCTCTCATGATAGCAGGTGGTTAAATAGAAATTCGCTGATCAGCTGACCCTGTAGGAGCAAACGTATGCCAAAAATGTACGCAGAATGAGCTTTTCAGTGAAGAGCAGCCAGGCAAATTTTAGCTAGTTTTACTTGTAACTGGGGTTGGAAACTCTTTTCAGGATCAGTACTGGGCTCAAAACATGCAGCCCTGAGGTCTCTCATGATAGCAGGTGGTTAAATAGAAATTCGCTGCTCAGCTGACCCTGTAGGAGCAACCGTGTGCCAAAAATGTAAGCAGAATGAGCTTTTCAGTGAATAGCAGCCAGGCACATTTTAGCTAGTTTTACTTGTAAGTGGAGTTGGAAACGCTTTTCAGGATCAGTACTGGGCTCAAAACATGCAGCCCTGAGGTCTCTCATGATAGCAGGTGGTTAAATAGAAATTCGCTGCTCAGCTGACCCTGTAGGAGCAAACGTATGCCAAAAATGTAAGCAGAATGAGCTTTTCAGTGAATAGCAGCCAGGCACATTTTAGCTAGTTTTACTTGTAACTGGGGTTGGAAACTCTTTTCAGGATCAGTACTGGGCTCAAAACATGCAGCCCTGAGGTCTCTCATGATAGCAGGTGGTTAAATA